>NC_134484.1:71128584-71364389 GCF_040206685.1 Ascaphus truei
GGGAGCCAGTATTGCTGTTTAGGACGTGCTGACAGGCGCATGCGCGAGCAGCCGTTTGCCTATTGGGTGATATGTCCTTACTCGCGAGTGTACTTAAAGTGAGTGTCCTTAAACCGGGGTATGTGTATATATATATATATATATATATATATATATATATATATATATATATATATATATATATATATATAAATATAGCCATGCATAATAATGGTATATTACTTTCTCTCTGTTGGCAGTAAGTCCTGGTAAGAACAGGTATGCCAGCAGTAGTTATGGAGGTTTTCCCTCACACCATGGTGAGGTGCCCTATGTATGGAGGGGAGTGGCTGTATGCTCTGAGTCCCTGGATAGTGACATCAGGGATGCGCCTGCCTCCTGAAGTATATAAGGCACAACACAGTTAGTTATAGTGTCGAGCAGCTGTGGGAAGTTGTTGGGAAGTTGTATTTTCCTGCATAAGGGATTGTAGGAACACTTTGTGACCCTAGTGAAGTAACTAGCGGTCCAGGTTGACCAATCAGCCTGTCTAAGCCACTCTGTGTCCAGGGACCTGGCACAGAGAGGATCTCCCTAGGAGAAGAGGGAATCCCACTTCAATTTGGGAGGGCGTACCTGGCAAAGGGACAGCACGGAGAAATGTGTGGCTAGAGCCGGCAGCTGCATGGGGCAGTCTGCTACATCCCAATCTGCAATAAAGATGACCTTGTTAACGATACCCCCACTGTGTGAGTGTGACATTACTCAGCAGTGGATGGCACCACCAAGAAGGAGTTCCTCACCAGGACAATCTCCCTGTGGAAGCACAGATCCTGATGAGGTGGAGGCGCTGCACATGATGTAAGTTGAACTCGCACCCACTACCTCAGCTACCTGTCCTGCTGGAAATCCCCTAATAACATCAAGCGGGAGACTAAGGAGTCCTGTTGCCTGCAGGTGCACCATCAGACACGAACACGTAATGGGGGTTGGTTGCTAGAGTACCCGGGCCAACGTGAGATTGGGGGGGGGGGGAAACCCGTTACAGTTGGAGGCGCTGCTGAGAGATATATATCTATTAAACAGGACAGGCTTTTGCTAGGCACACGCTAGGAAACAGGGAAAGTGTATGCTGCCACTTTGTGCTGCGTTGGGATGGAACCGCAGGGATAACCTGGGAACCTGAGAGGAGTTAGTGGAAAATCCGTTACATATATATATATAATAAAAAAAAAATAGATGTTACCGTTCTGTGGCTAACGAAATGCTTTTATTTGTGCGAGCTTTCGAGATACACTGATCTCTTCTTCCGGCGATGTTATAATGAATTGTAACATCGCCGGAAGAAGAGATCAGTGTATCTCGAAAGCTCGCACAAATAAAAGCATTTCGTTAGCCACAGAACGGTATCATCTATTTATTTTTTGATTATTGAAGCTCGGCTAACACGGTACTGATACCTCTATATATATATGTATACACTGATCTCTTCTTCCGGCGATGTTACAATGAATGAAGCAAGGATAACTTGAAAACAGTGTCTCTTGGAATGTTATCTGTGCTTGTCCTTCCCCCGATGTGGATGTGTTTTATGGCTAGAGGTGTCCTTCTTGCATTTGCTGAGGAAGATGATATCGCTGTCTAGTTGTGCCTGTTTTTTCAGTAAATCCTTTAGCTTCATCTAGCCATAAAACACATCCACATCGGGGGAAGGACAAGCACAGATAACATTCCAAGAGACACTGTTTTCAAGTTATCCTTGCTTCATTCATTGTAACATCGCCGGAAGAAGAGATCAGTGTATCTCGAAAGCTCGCACAAATAAAAGCATTTCGTTAGCCACAGAACGGTATCATCTATTTATTTTTTGATTATATGTATATATATATATATATATATATATATATATATATATATATATATATATATATATATATATATATATATATATATATATATATATATATATATATATATATATATATATATATATATATATATATTGCAAGAGGGAAAAAGAGCCCAAAATAAAGCACTCTAGTTTGCCTGGCAGTACAAATACACAAAATTTTATTGAAGGTTGTCACAGAACATAAGTTTAAAATACAAAACACAGAAAGTTTTAAAATAAGGCATGGACCCCCTATATAGCAAAACTTGTTTTATCCTCTAACCAGAGTGTCCCATAATGGACAATACAAAGGTCTGAATGAACAGAATAAATGCTCTAAAGTACCTGACAGGGTGGAATCAGTACAGCTAACTGCAGATAGAGAATGGTGGCTAAATAGCGTGGAAAATACAGAGACAGCAATACACTTCTATCTCCCGTAAATCTGGGATAAATACAGAGTAATGCAGTGTCAGTAAGACTCAATGTACAGCACACATGTTATAGTCAAAATTGCACACCATAATCTGCAGCAGCAAAATACACAATACATCACCTCAAGTCAGGTACTCAGCAGTGTCTGGGGAGGAAACAAGGAGCAAAGCTCTCAGCACGTGACCATGTACCAAGGGGGGACAAAACAGGGGATCCTGCCTACTGGACCTGCTCCTACGCGTTTCGGCCTTAGCCTTCTACTGGGAGTGGTACTGTAGGCAGGGTAACATGCATCTTAAATAGGGATATAATTGGGCTAGTGAGTGGTGCCTATTCTGTATAGACAGAATCACTTAGGGCAGGCATGCGCAGTAAGGTGGTTTGAAGTATCAACTAAGGGCAACACTTGCCAGCTATGCTGTGAGTCAGCAAGTCAGCAAGGGGCGCCAGTGACGATTAGCAATGACGTCACGGACATGTGCAGTTACAACAATTAGGTCCGCTTTTGCCAGTAGTATCTGAGGGCAGTTTACTGACATAGTAGTGTAGGCGACGGTCCTGGAATAAACGCAGGATGATGACGTCATGCACATGTTTACTGTGTATCTGGAAAATTGAGCAGCCAGCACTGCCCTCATTAAGGTAGGCATTGACATGGCATACCCTTATCATTGGTCCTTTGAATATGACAATGTCTGCAGGCTCATTATACCCATCTGTTTACCCTTTATTATTCATGTTATCAATCACAACAGGTGGCACCACTCACTAGCCCAATTATATCCCTATTTAAGATGCATGTTACCCTGCCTACAGTACCACTCCCAGTAGAAGGCTAAGGCCGAAACGCGTAGGAGCAGGTCCAGTAGGCAGGATCCCCTGTTTTGTCCCCCCTTGGGACATGGTCACGTGCTGAGAGCTTTGCTTCTTGTTTCCTCCCCAGACACTGCTGAGTACCTGATTTGAGGTGATGTATTGTGTATTTTGCTGCTGCAGATTATGGTGTGCAATTTTGACTATAACATGTGTGCTGTACATATATATAAGCAATACGATACCGTTTGGAAATGAAATCAGCAGGCAGCTGACAATAATATTTTTTTCAATACACTTGTTTGTTCAATTCTGGAGTGCTGCCTGCTGATTTCGTTTCCAAACGGTATCGTATTGCTTATTCTTCATTATAGGATCTGCACCCACACCAGTGACTATTATTACGGAGTGCTTTTTGTTCTTCTATGATATATATATATATTGAACACACAAAAGACTAAGACAATCCCCGAAAGCAGCATTCTAAATATACCACAAAATAACTGATAACATAATACCAATAGACCAGGAAACTAAAGTCAGAATAGAAAATGAATAGATTTTAATAGTGAGCAAAAAGAACACTAACATTTAAAAACATATACACACTAAGGGCAGCAAAAAATACAAAAAGACTGTGACTGACTAAAATTTACAAAAATCAATAATCAATAATGTTATCCCCTAGCACATACAGTTTCCCATTTACTCTAGGCTTACTTGGTTTATTGTTTATTCCAAGATAGTCAATATTACTTATTGGTCTGGTTTTTCCACATATATATGTAGTGTGAGCAACATTCTTTTTGTGTGTTTGTCATATATATATATACATATATATATATATATATATATATTGTGACAAACGGCTTACTCTGGGGCTCCGTCGTTTGTCCGGGACTGTTTAGAACACGGTCTTTTAGGGTAGGTTAAATGATGAGGCGTCACGTACTGTTCCTTTAAACAGGCTATGCCTGGTTTATTCAGTCCCAGGCACTGAGACTGCCACAGTGCATACAAAAGAAAACAGATCAAAACAAAAGCTGCTCACCTGAGCGATAACTTAACTTAGATATCCCTGACTCAGGGTTGGAAGTGGCTTTTCCACTCCCAACAACAAAACAAGGTACTTTTGCAGTCTTATACAAATGAACAGAAAGATTGAACCTGTTTGGGGAAGAGGCTTCTCCCCTCTGTAGTTCAGCAGCCTTCCAGCCTCCTGGCTCTTGTGGAGAGACCAGAGCAAACAGGAAAACAGTCTTACATACCTGATTCCTAATTAGCATGACAGGTGACAGAAATGAGGCAGCAGACAAACTCTGGTCTGGATCTCTCATCCCTCAGTTCCAGCGCTTGCCAAACTGTGGGATGGTGTGTATGTATTATAAGGCTGCACTCCCAGGCCAAACAGGATAGAAACTGTTTAGTATCCTGGGAGCCCTATATACGGAATTTATTACCATCCCCTGGTTTCTGTCACATATCCTCCCCCCCCAGCTCAGACCTCGAGGGATGAGCGACCATGGATATTAGGGAGTGCATCCTTGACAACCCGTCAGCATTGCCATGTTTGTGCCCTGACCTGTGTTCCACAGAAAATTTAAAGGGTTGTAGGCTTAGGAACCACCTGGTCACTCTAGCATTCTTTTCCCTGTTTTGACACATCCAGGTAAGGGGTGCATGATCTGTGACCAACCGGAATTTTCTCCCCAACAGGTAGTATTTGAGCGTCTCTACAGCCCACTTTATTGCGAGACACTCTTTCTCTACTATGGAGTAATTTTTCTCCTGGGGATTTAGTTTCCTACTTAAATAAAGAATGGGGTGCTCCTCACCTTGAGACTCCTGGGAGAGTACCGCCCCCAGCCCTACCTCAGATGCGTCGGTTTGGACTACGAACTCTTTGGAGAAGTCAGGTGTGACCAACACTGGTTGGGCACAGAGAGCTTCTTTCAGGCTTCTAAAGGCTTGTTCGGTTTCGGGGGACCACTTTACCATTAGCGGTCCTCTTGCTTTTGTGAGGTCAGTTAGTGGGGTTGCCTTAGTTGCAAAATTGGGAATAAACCTTCTATAGTACCCAATTAACCCCAAAAAGGTCCTTACTTGTTTTTTTGTAACTGGCCTTGGCCAATTTTGTATCGCCTCCACTTTGAGTGTTTGGGGTTTGAGTAAACCTCTGCCAATAGAATATCCCAGATACTTGGCCTCCTCCAGACCAATAGTGCATTTAGCGGGGTTAGCAGTTAGTCCAGCAGACCGGACTGCGTCAAGCACAGCTTGGACCTTTGGAAGGTGGGATTGCCAATCCTCACTATGGATTACCACATCATCCAGGTAGGCGGCAGCATACCGAGCATGTGGTTTTAAAATTTTATCCATCATTCTTTGGAATGTGGCGGGAGCTCCATGTAAGCCAAAAGGCAACACCTTATACTGAAAGAGGCCGTCTGGGGTTGAGAAGGCTGTCTTTTCTTTTGCCCTTTCTGTGAGGGGAACCTGCCAGTACCCTTTTGTTAGGTCTAGGGTTGTGAGATATCGGGCTTTGCCCAGTCTCTCTACAAGTTCATCTACCCTGGGCATAGGATAAGTATCAAATTTTGACACCGCGTTTAGTTTCCGGTAGTCATTACAAAACCTTGTTGTACCATCTGGCTTTGGGACTAAGACTATAGGGCTGTTCCACCCACTTTGGGATTCCTCAATTATACCTAGTTTTAGCATTTTTTTAACCTCTAAACTTATAGCCTTTCTTTTGGCCTCCGGGATTCGGTACGGTTTAAGGTTAACTCGGACCCCCGGTTCAGAGACTAGGTCATGTTCAATTACGCTAGTTCTACCTGGCTGTATAGAGAAGATTTCTTTGTTTCTTCTCACTAAATTCTGAACCTCTCGTTTCTGATGAACAGACAGGGTTTCAGCTATGCTAACCTCTGGGTCAGTTTCTTGATTCTCTGACGGACCTGGGGGTACTAGGGTTAACAAGACTTCTCTATCTTTCCAGGGCTTGAGTAGGTTTATATGGTAAATTTGCTCAGGTTTCCTCCTACCTGGCTGTCTTACCTTATAATTTACTTCTCCCACTCTTTCCAAGACCTCATATGGCCCATGCCATTTAGCAAGGAATTTACTCTCCACGGTGGGAACCAGAACTAGTACCCTATCACCTGGAAAAAAAATTCTGACCCTAGCACCCTTATTATACGTATTCCTCTGTGCTTCTTGAGCTTTCTCCATGTGTTCCCTCACTATGGGTAGGACTGCAGCAATGCGGTCCTGCATCTGGGCAACATGCTCTATTACACTTCTGTAAGGGGTAACCTCATGTTCCCAAGTCTCTTTGGCTATATCCAATAAGCCCCTTGGGTGACGGCCATACAATAGTTCAAACGGGGAGAAGCCTGTGGATGATTGGGGAACTTCCCTAATGGCAAATAACAGGTACGGTAACAAACAATCCCAGTTTTTCCCATCTTTATCAACCGCCCGCCGTAACATGCTCTTTAAGGTTTTATTGAACCTTTCCACTAAACCATCTGTTTGTGGATGATAGACTGAGGTTCTGAGATGCTTGATTTTTAGGAGTTTACATAGCTCTTTTGTTACTTGGGACATAAACGGTGTTCCCTGGTCAGATAGAATCTCTTTAGGAATTCCGACCCGGGAAAACAGAACTACTAACTCTTTTGCTATGTTTTTAGCAGAGGTGCTACGTAGGGGAACTGCCTCCGGATATCGGGTGGCATAATCCAATATTACCAATATATGCTGATGTCCCCTAGCAGACTTTATTAAGGGTCCTACTAGATCCATAGCAATCCGGTCAAATGGTACCTCTATTATGGGAAGGGGTACCAATGGGCTGCGGTACGCCTTGAACGGGGCGGTGATCTGACATTCTGGGCATGAGGAACAATAATTCGTAATTTCTGCCAGAACCCCAGGCCAATAGAAGCTTCGGAGAACCTTTTCTTTTGTCTTTTCCACCCCTAGGTCCCCCCCCAATGGATGACTATGTGCGAGGTGTAATACTACGTTACGGAATGTCCGTGGTACCAACAATTGTTTAGTTGTAACTGATTTCCTTTTATCAACCCGATATACTAGGTCGTTCTCTACCTCGAAGTAGGGGTAATCAAGTGACCTATCTGGTTGGCCAGGAGTACTATTCTGGTCCCGTATATTTCCCCTTGCTACCGCTAATGTGGGGTCCTCCCACTGGGCCTTCTTAAAACTCCCAGGACTGACCTCTAGGTCAGCGAGGGTCTTATCCGGTTCTGGGGTGGTAAGTGTCTGATCAACATCTTGATTTGGGGTATTCCCTACCAAAGTAGTGATGGGGAAGGGAATTTTACAGCACTCCTCCTTTTCCCCCTTCTTATTTCGGCCCTCGTCAACCTCCATTTCTGAAAAAGGGAAAGGATTTGTTTCTTCTAATACTTCGTTATGGTCCGCTATTGAACTCTGGGCGCTATTCTGAGCGGGGGACCACATTTTTAGAAAATGGGGAAAGTCGGTCCCTATTAACACATCATGTGCCAGTTTGGGTACAATACCCACCTTGAAATCTAAAGAACCAAACTCTGTTTCAAAAAAAACATCAACAGTGGAATATTCATGATTATCCCCATGTATACAACAAATTGCCACTCTTTGTGAACTGTTTCCCTGTTTCTTCTTAATGGGCAAGAGGTATTCGGACACTAGTGTGACATGCTCCCAGAGTCAAGAAGTGCCCGAACCCTCCTACCATTAACCTTTAAAAATGCCCACAAATGGTTATTCAAGGGGTCCTCTGGGCTAGGGCCCATACATTGGGACAACAGCGCATAAGGTTCCACGCTGTTGCATTGCATGGGCTCATCATTTAGTGGGCAGATTTTTGCTGTGTGGCCCCTCTCATGACAATTTACACATTTAGGTACATAGTCTGTGTCCCACTTAGAGCCTTTTCCCGGCTCCCCATGTTGGCTATTGCCCTTAGTGTGCGAACCACTGTTGCTGGTGCTGCGTGAAGGTGGTCGCCGCTCTTCAGCGCCCCTTAACCCCGGTACCCTTTTACCGTCTCTGGAAGAGTCCTGGAACCTTGGGTAGTGGGGTTGCTCCACGACTGTGGGTTGCGGGTTCTCTTCTGCTGCATTGTACCTTTCTACGAGGGCCACAAGCTCATCCGCATTGTGGGGGTCACTCCGACTGACCCAACGGCGTAAGGCAGAGGGAAGTTTTCTCAAGAACTGGTCCATGACCAACCGTTCCACGATGTGGCTGGCTGAGTTGATCTCGGGTTGTAGCCACTTCCGGGCGAGGTGGATGAGGTCATACATCTGGCTTCGGGTGGCTTTATCCATCGTGAAGGACCATGCGTGAAACCTTTGGGCGTGAACAGCCGTGGTTACGCCGAGGCGGGCGAGGATCTCGAACTTCAATTTTGCATAGACGTTAGCTTCGGCTGGCTCTAGATCAAAGTAAGCCTTCTCGGGTTCGCCGCTTAGGAAGGGTGCGATTAGACCAGCCCACTCAGCTTCTGGCCATCCCTCTCTCTGTGCCGTGCGTTCAAACGTGAGAAGATAGGCTTCCACATCATCCGAGGGTCCCATCTTCTGAAGGTAGTGGCTTGCCCTGGTCATTTTCGGGACTGGGGCTGCCTCTGCCAGTGGAAGGTTACTGATAGTCCCCCTTAGGATCTCGAGTTCCTGCTGTAAGCCCTGGGCGAACCGTTGTTGCTCCTCTCTCAGCAAGCGGTTTGTCTCTTGCTGGTTTGCATTCGCCTGTTGCTGGTTTGCATTAGTCTCTTGCTGGTTTATTGACAGCCGTTGCTGGTTTGCATTAGTCTCTTGCTGGGCTATTAACAGCTGTTGCTGGGTTTCATTCGCCTGTTGCAGGGCTGCATTAATCTTTTGCTGGGCTTCATTCGCGTCTTTCTGGACAGCGACATTGCGTACCAGCGCACTCACCACGTCTTCCATCTTGTTTGGAGAGAAAAAAAAAACTTTTTTTTTTTTTTTAAAGTTCTTTAACTTGTAGACCTTTTAGTGTTCTGCCCGCATTCTCCACCATATGTGACAAACGGCTTACTCTGGGGCTCCGTCGTTTGTCCGGGACTGTTTAGAACACGGTCTTTTAGGGTAGGTTAAATGATGAGGCGTCACGTACTGTTCCTTTAAACAGGCTATGCCTGGTTTATTCAGTCCCAGGCACTGAGACTGCCACAGTGCATACAACAGAAAACAGATCAAAACAAAAGCTGCTCACCTGAGCGATAACTTAACTTAGATATCCCTGACTCAGGGTTGGAAGTGGCTTTTCCACTCCCAACAACAAAACAAGGTACTTTTGCAGTCTTATACAAATGAACAGAAAGATTGAACCTGTTTGGGGAAGAGGCTTCTCCCCTCTGTAGTTCAGCAGCCTTCCAGCCTCCTGGCTCTTGTGGAGAGACCAGAGCAAACAGGAAAACAGTCTTACATACCTGATTCCTAATTAGCATGACAGGTGACAGAAATGAGGCAGCAGACAAACTCTGGTCTGGATCTCTCATCCCTCAGTTCCAGCGCTTGCCAAACTGTGGGATGGAGTGTATGTATTATAAGGCTGCACTCCCAGGCCAAACAGGATAGAAACTGTTTAGTATCCTGGGAGCCCTATATACGGAATTTATTACCATCCCCTGGTTTCTGTCACAATATATATATATATATATACATATATATATATATATATACACATATATATATATATATATATATATATATATATATACTTGTAGAGGTATCAGTACCGTGTTAGCCGAGCTTCAATAATCAAAAAATAAATAGATGATACCGTTCTGTGGCTAACGAAATGCTTTTATTTGTGCGAGCTTTCGAGATACACTGATCTCTTCTTCCGGCGATGTTACAATGAATGAAGCAAAAGGTATACTTAAAAACAGTGTCTCTTGGAATGTTATCTGTGCTGTTCCTTCCCCCGGTGTGGATGTGTTTTATGGCTAGAGGTGTCAAAAGGTTACTGTGAAAGCAAGTGAAGAAAGAGTGTGTATGTGTATCAGTGTGAATAAAAATGAATGGAGAGCCCACAGTATATACAGTGCTTTACACAAGGTGTGTGTGGAGTGGGAGTGGATATAAATGGTTTGGGTGGGTGTGGAAATGTGAGCGTTTGTAGCACAACTCTCGTCCCATGAGCGCTAAAGGCCATGTCTGTACAAGCTGTGCTATATGTATGCACACACAGCTGTCTCTCACACATACTAATACACCTTGTTTTTCCATCCCTATACATCAATAGGGACCACTTAGTATCCACACACACTTTTAGTTGTGCTACAAACTCTCACATTTACACAACCACCCACACCATTTATATCCACTCCCACTCCACACACACCTTGTGTAAAGCACTGTATATACTGTGGGCTCTCCATTCATTTTTATTCACACTGATACACATACACACTCTTTCTTCACTTGCTTTCACAGTAACCTTTTGACACTTCTAGCCATAAAACACATCCACACCGGGGGGAAGGAACAGCACAGATAACATTCCAAGAGACACTGTTTTTAAGTATACCTTTTGCTTCATTCATTGTAACATCGCCGGAAGAAGAGATCAGTGTATCTCGAAAGCTCGCACAAATAAAAGCATTTCGTTAGCCACAGAACGGTATCATCTATTTATTTTTTTATTTTATATATATATATATATATATATATATATATATATATATGTAGCCCCCTGTAAACAGCATAGGCTATACCTATCTCCCTTCTACTGTGGTAAGCCCTGTTAAGATCAGGCACCAGTAATCATCATAGGTTTTACCCCTTCATAGCCCTGCCCTTAGCAGCCAACTCCTGTGAGTAGAGTTAGTGATACCGAGAGTCTGGAGTTGCCGGTCAGTGATACCGAGAGTCTGGAGTTGCCGGTCAGTGATACCGAGTGTCTGGAGTTGCCGGTCAGTTATGCCGAGAGTATGCAGTTCAGTTAGTGTGCCGTGAGTCGAAGAGTCCTGCGGATTGGTCCGAGGATTTGGGGGGGAGACCGCGGTTTCCCCTGCACGAGTGCAGAAGCAGAGAGAGAAGTGGATAGATGCAGCTTCCTTAATAGAGCTGATAGAGTTATATATCTGGTGGACCAATGCCCTCACCCCACTGCCGGGGGGTGATGGGGAGAATCCAAGCCCCACCGCGATGATAACCTCGGGGGTGGGCCACGGGGTATTGAAGCCCTAGCCCAGACCATCCAGTCGGAGGAGAGACTTGGAGGGAAGGAGAGGAGGAATTATCTGTGTGGGAGGAGAGCGGAGTAATAAATACAGCTTGGCTGTTGTTGTTGTGGCTACTGGACGCCACTACCGTTGGGAGTTGCTGATCTGCCAATAAAGAGACTATCCTTCTGTTACCAAAGACTGTGTGTGAATTGGAAGCTATTACCCTGGGACCCAAGGGGTTCTTCTATACAGGTCCTGTCCCATATTCCCGGGAGTATAGAAGATGGAGGCGCTGCACCACTAAGAGATCATGGAGGCTACCACCTCAGTAGCCCAGTCCTGGCTCCCCAATACCATCGCGGGAAGCTCAGGCCCTCCTGTTACTCACAGGTATGCACCACACAGCATGTAATCTGCCCTCATGCACCCTAGACACCACCGTAGAGTCTGGGAGAAGGGGGGAAGCAGGGTTACATTTGGAGGCGTGGCTGAGATATGTCAGAACAGGACCGGCTTATAGCAAGGCGGAACGGGCAGAGTGAGATGCACTCTCCGAGCAAGTGTTGGAGAAGGATGGGCGCCCATAGGAGGTGGTGTAGGAAGCGTGAATAGTTACAGCTGACCGAGTCCCTTGAGGCAGGTAGCATGAGGCAACTGGGGGGGGTAAGCCTGTTAACCAGTCCAGGGACCATGGCCCAGGGCCCGCGCTATGAGTGGCCAAAAGTAGGAGACACCCGTACTTAGAAAATAGGTACCATAGCTATCACCCACACACACGCACCACAGAACACTTGCATGGTAGACATCGAGTACAGTGCATGGAGGAGAGGAGTTCCGCTGAGCCTGGGGTACAAGCCACCTCAAGTTAGTGAGAAACATAATGCAGAGCACACAGTTGGCAGTCAGTCAGTGTTTAGGTACGAGATACCCGTTAGACACTGAGGATAGGGCACATGGGCGTTTGGAGGACTCATTCAAGATGGTATCCATCCCTACATGCGCTCCGCGGAGCAAGAACCTTGATCTAAAATGGCAGTTCCCGCCAAACCTGGAGCAAGCACGTGCGTTGGGCACAGAGACTATTAGGAGAATTTGGCAGGGCATGTGTAATGATCTGGCGCCAAACCCGGATTCTTTGCAAGGGGAGCGGAGCGGCGCGAAAGCCGAAAGCCCTCCCACCTGTGCCATGAATGGTAAGAAAGCCAGGCCACGTCACTCTGAAGAAGAAAAGAGCCCGCCTCTGGATTCCACCAGAGGGAGGGGGCGCAAGGAGAGCCAATCAGGAGAGTCCTCCCCAGCGAAGGGAGGGACCGGAAGCCTGAGCGAAGAGCTTCACTTTTGTCTGGCATTCGAGGAGCAAGGAGCTGGAACACTGAGCTGTTCCAACCCTGAGCGAACCATGTCCGAGATGAATACTTCCATCTGCCAATTACCAGGAGGCCTACTGGTAGTGGAGGTAGCTGAGCACGAATACCTTCGGTGTTTGTGCGTTCACTGCGGGATACCGGGCGCGGTACCAAGCACCAAGGCCCGATGCCCTCAATGTGGCACGTTTTACCTTTGGCCGAACGAGCCGAGACTTTTGTGCGGAACCCCACGGGGTGCCTCTCCGGGAACATTGACGGAGGTGGCGGAAGGTAAAGAAAAGACTGCCCTGGTTCCCCGTTATACCAAATCGGGAGGAACCAAGGCTCAGCCCGCTATTGAACTGAGCGAGCTGACAACAGAGAAGAGCACGACCGCAGTGGAGGTACCCGAGCGAGACCACTTTGTACCTGTACCCACTGGTTGTATCGCCGAAGAAACAGGTGACTCCTCAGAGGAGGACCCGATCGTGATTTCCTCGGAGGAAGAGATTGGCGTGACATCAGTGGCGATGCGCCTATCGGCGAACCACCCCAAAGGCATCAAGAGAGAGCAGACAACTCCAGAAACCATCCGACGGCGAGCGCTGGTGCGGCCGGAGGCCCATAAGAGTCACACCGCAGTGGTGACTCCCAGTGCGGCGGAGACAGAGACGGAGACCGAGATGATCCTAGAGGAGCCCGATGTCATCAAAAAGCCGCGGAGCGGTAAGGAGACTCCACCACCCCCTTACACCCGCAAGGCGCAGACCGCAACCCCGGCGAACGAGAAAGCGAGGCTTGAGGCCTACTTGTTCGACCGGGTACCGGATGCTCCGCCACCGCCCCTGCAGGTCCTCGTCGCACTTTCGGTGTGTGACCACGGCGCGGGTGGAGATTCTGCAGGCGATCCTGATGACGTCGTTTCCGGTTCCACCAGAAAGAGAAGGCCTGGAGGAGTATTCTCCTCTCGAAGCATAGACTCAGCCCTTGCCCTGGCTGCCCTACAGAGTCGAGGCCCCTCCCGAGAAGCCAGAAGTATGGCGGGGAGTGCCTCGAAGCACCGCTTCCTCTGGCGTGGTATCACCCGCTTGCTGGACAATGCCCTGGACGTTCCCCCAGCCCCGGCCCATAGTTCCACTGCCCCGGCCACTGCCCCTGCCCCGTCACGAGAGGTGCCACCGGGACCTACCAGGGATAAGTTATGTAAACACCCCAAATATGCCAATGACTTGTGGGATTGGGAGTTGAGTGATGAAGGGTCTTATGGGGAGATACTGTATTCAAGTGTTATACCTGTACCTAACCCTGTGCCGCTTTCTCCTGCAGCTAGAGGGAGGGCCCGTGTGTCTCACACTCCAGTAGAGGCTGGGTCTACCAGCCAAGTGGTGCACACACTGAACCCCACTACGTATTATAATGCCAAGGGAAGGAGAGATTGCTCGCGATCTACTGATGCGGGTACGTCCGGTGTATCATCACAGGTAGATTCTGATGTAGAACGCACTAGTCATTCCGCAGAGTACGAACACTGCGACAAATGGTGGGCGCCTTTGTTCACCGGATATCATGAGGGGATGGACCGTACACGGTTCTTATTGATTAAGAATGATGTAGTAGATCATTGGTGGGCGGCTGGTTCTTTCACTCCGCAGGAGGTGGAGGATGAGTTAGATCACCGTTTTAGAGAGATAGAACAGAAGCTGATTGTACCTCGAGGCCCCAGTAACTTGTACGATGAGGTAGCTCCAGAGGAGCCTGTATTTTGGGTACTGCCGAGCAGGGCAGGGCACCGCAAACTCACCAAACTAAGTCGAGCTGACCGGGCCATAGTCACTAGATACCAGCAGTCACATGGGTATGAGTATCCCTATGTGCCTGAGCCCATCATGAGAGAAATTGAAGAGAACCGAGACAGTTGGCTCAGGGAGGCAGTCCAGGAATACCTTCGGACCAAGTTCGGTCAGGGAGGGTATCACAATGAGGATAAAATTAGTGAGCTAGTACGCATATGGAGCATCGGTAGTTGTATCTACATGCACGGTGTTACATACAGGCCTGAGCATGGGCCGGTCCAATCGTTCGCTGTGACCGTCACGGATCATAATGGACGGCGGGTAAGAAAGCCTGATCCTAAGTACTATCGGTAGGGTTCTACATGTTAGGAGTACCCGGGTTGTACTTGTATTGAACTACCTCATTATGCCATGTATTCTGACAAGGTTTATGTGTGCTGTTTCCCAAGTGGTTCGTCACAGGATGGGTCTGCTAAAGATAGGTCCAAGTGCGGACCATTGGATTCCACCATAGGGAGAGTGTAGCCCCCTGTAAACAGCACAGGCTATACCTATCTCCCTTCTACTGTGGTAAGCCCTGTTAAGATCAGGCACCAGTAATCATCATGGGTTTCCCCCTTCATAGCCCTGCCCTGAGTGGTAGATGCAGGCCTGGACTCTGCTGCAGGCGTGAGCAAGAGGGGAGGTTCTGCTGACGTCACGAGAGGTGGGGCTAGCTCTATATTTAGCAGCCAACTCCTGTGAGTAGAGTTAGTGATACCGAGAGTCTGGAGTTGCCGGTCAGTGATACCGAGAGTCTAGAGTTGCCGGTCAGTGATACCGAGAGTCTGGAGTTGCCGGTCAGTTATGCCGAGAGTATGCAGTTCAGTTAGTGTGCCGTGAGTCGAAGAGTCCTGCGGATTGGTCCGAGGATTTGGGGGGGAGATCGCGGTTTCCCCTGCGCGAGTGCAGAAGCAGAGAGAGAAGTGGATAGATGCAGCTTCCTTTAGAAGAGCTGATAGAGTTATATATCTGGTGGACCAATGCCCTCACCCCACTGCCTGGGGGTGATGGGGAGAATCCAAGCCCCACCGCGATGATAACCTCGGGGGTGGGCCACGGGGTATTGAAGCCCTAGCCCAGACCATACTGTCGGAGGAGAGACTTGGAGGGAAGGAGAGGAGGAATTATCTGTGTGGGAGGAGAGCGGAGTAATAAGTACAGCTTGGCTGTTGTTGTTGCGGCTACTGGATGCCATTATCATTGGGAGTTGCTGATCTGCCAATAAAGAGACTATCCTTCTGTTACCAAAGACTGTGTGTGAATTGGAAGCTATTACCCTGGGACCCAAGGGGTTATTCTTTACAGGTCCTGTCCCATATTCCAGGGAGTATAGAAGATGGAGGCGCTGCACCACTAAGAGATCATGGAGGCTACCACCTCAGAAGCCCGGTCCTGGCTCCCCAATACCATTGCGGGAAGCTCAGGCCCTCCTGTTCCTCACAGGTATGCACCACACCACATGTAATCTGCCCTCATGCACCCTAGACACCACCGTAGAGTCTGGGGGAAGGGGGGAAGCAGGGTTACATACATATACAGTTGTGTGAAAAAGAAAATAAAGAAAAAGAATGGTGCAAATAGCGCTAAAAGCTAAACAATATATATGTATATAAAGTGAAAACTATTAATAAACACTCAAATATACCCAGCACTTACTGGGCAAGGCTGCCAGGAATAATTGACCCAAAACTAAGTCAAACAAGAATACAACAAAAGCAATACAAACCGGCGCCTAAAAAATGTGTCCAGAATCAATCTGATTAGAGTCCAAGTGAAGTAAACACTTCAAAGATGCACTTGAACTTCTGTGGTTCCAAACTTGGATGAGTCCACTGCCAATTTACTCGTGATATGTGGAATAAAGAAAAAAGAAAATAGTGTGATACCGTAGATCAAACAAACATGTAACACAAACACAGGACAAACACCACTTACAACAATAGACAATGAAAAGCAAGGCTGAAAAAGAAGAGCTAATTTAATACAAAATATAACACATGATTGACAAATAAATACAATAAACAGGCAACTGGTCCTGTTGATGTAAAACTGGAATCCTACTCACAAGAAACTGTGAGAAAAATCACAGTGAATAACAGTCTTAGGAACAGCTTGTCCTCCGGTGGTGTCTGACTCCTTTCTCAAACACTCCCACACTCTCCTGGATCCTAAAGTCCTTTAATGGAGGTGTGCCGGGGTCTGCTCCTCCTTGCTCCTGCTGCTTTCACACACTGCGCCCTACTAAGTTGCCTGCGACTGTTATGAATGACGAACTCAGAGTGTAAGAGTTCATCATTCATAACAGTCGCAGGCGACGTAGTAGGGCGCAGTGAGTGGCAGCAGCAGGAGCAACCCGACACACCTCCAGTTGCCTGTTTATTGTTTTTATTTGTCAATCATGTGTTTTATTTTGTATTAAATTAGCTCTTCTTTTTCAGCCTTGCTTTTCATTGTCTATTGTTGTAAGTGGTGTTTGTCCTGTGTTTGTGTTACGTCTGTTTGATCTACGGTATCACACTATTATCTTTTTTCTTTATTCCACATATCACAAGTAAATTGGCAGTGGACTCATCCAAGTTTGGAACCACAGAAGTTCAAGTGCATCTTTGAAGTGTTTACTTCACTTGGACTCTAATCAGATTGATTCTGGACACATTTTTTAGGCGCCGGTTTGTATTGTTTTTGTTGTGTGAAAAAGAAAGTACATCCTCTTTGAATTCCATGGTTTTACATACATAATAATAAATCATCTGTTCCTTAGCAGGTCTTAAAATTAGGTAAATACAATCTCAGATGAACAACAACACAACATATTACACCGTGTCATGATTTATTTAACAAAAATAAAGCCAAAATGGAGAAGCTATGTGTGAAAAACTAAGTACACCCTTACTGCTTCCATAGAGAGAGGGTTGGAAATCCATCTGGATAGCAGCTTGTACAGGGCAGCTCTGTAGTCTGAGATAGCCACCTGCTACAAACATTAGCCTCCTTATCAAGCTGGTTGTCAGGTGTCAGCTTACTTCCTGATTGTCCTACTTTTCTTACTGGGTTAACGTTCTGAGTGCTGGATGAAGGACTCAGATGTATGTTCCCCAGGCATAATTATCAGTACCTGACTTCACCCTGTCACATACCTCCCCTGTTTGTGTGTGGCTAGGGCCCACACGGCTGAAGCCCGACCCGCCACTCCTTCGCTTGACAAAAAATCGGCATTTCCATGCTCCTTCCCAGGCCTATGCTGTATATCAAAAGAGAAGGGCTGGAGGGTCATGTACCACCAGGTCAACCTAGAGTTTGTGTCCTCCATTTTATTTAACCATTTCAAGGGTGCGTGGTCAGTGACCAGGGTGAAGTGTACCCTCGCGACATAATGCCTGAAGGCATCAATTGCCCATTTTACGGTGAGGCACTCCTTCTGAATGACAGAGTACCTCATTTGCCTTGGAACAGCTTCCGACTGATGAACAAAATGGGGTGTTCAACACCTTCAAATTGTTGGGACAGAATTGCTCCCAGTCCTACCTCGGAGGCATCCATCTGAATTATGAAGGGCTCCTTAAAATTTGAGCTCCAAAGAGCAGGGCCCTCTGAGAGGCACCTCTTTAACATATCAAAAGCACTTTGGCACTCCCAAGACCATCTAACTTTGTTCGGGGCACTCTTTTTTGTCAAATCTATTAGAGGTGCTGTAATCTCTGAGAAATTAGGTATAAACCGCCTGTAGTACCCTGCTAACCCCAAAAGGGAGCGGACCTGCATCTTTGTCTGTGGGGTTTGGACTTCCTTTATGGCAGCCACCTTGCTGGTGAGTGGCCTTACTATCCCTCCCCCAATGACATAGCCCAAATATTTTGTAGTGACCTTTCCCAGGGCACTTTTTTTGGATTGGCAGTGAGCCCTGCTTCCCTTAAGGATGTTAGGACTGCCCTTAGCCATTTTATATGGACTGCCAGTGCCTACTATAGATTACGATATCATCCAAGTAGGCAGCGGCACATGCCCTATGGGTCATACTGCTGCGACACACTTTATTCGAGCAAATACCCAGTATGTACCTGGCAGATACCTGGAATGCGCCGCTCCTCACCTCAGACAAGCCCCGTTGCATTTGCCTTCCCAGCCATGGTTCATGCCTGGCTGACGGTCGGCTGATCTGTTAAATGATAATGATTAGGATTTAATAGGCTGCAATGCTTCGCGTGTCTACCAGATGGCATAAATTCATGAATTGTAATGCAGTATATATATATATACTGTGCAGTATTGCAGCCAGCGGGAATAAAATGCTTCAATCCCTGCCTGGAAAATAACGCAATGCACTCGGGCAGAAAACAGTCACAAACCTCAATACACCCGAGTATACCCGAATTCGTGGGACTAGCCGAACTCGAATAAAGTGTGTCGCCAGTGTAGCAGAGAGGGTGGATGAATAGTGATCTCATCGTTTTCCAGGGTTTCAGGAAGTATACGTGGTAGATTTGTTTACTCTTCCAGGACCTTGGTTGAGAGATCTCATAGTTCACCTCCCCGGTACGGCGGAGAACTTGGAAAGGGCCCTGCTACTTCGCTAGAAGTTTACTCTCTGAAGTCGATAATAGCAGTATCACTTGGTCCCCAGGTTGGAAGACTCTTATGCAGGCATTTTGGTTATTCTGCCTCTCTTGACGTTCTTGAGCAGATTTAAGATTTTCCTTAGCAAACCGACCTATCATGTCTAGGCGGTTTCTAAGGTTTATGACATACTGAAGGGTATTCTTGGAGGGGAGGGCTCCTCGTCCCAGGATTCCTTCAGTAGGTCCAGAATACCCAGAGGCTGGCATCCATATAGGAGCTCAAACAGAGAGAAACCTGTGGAGGCTTGGGGAACTTCTTGTACCGCAAACAATAGGAAAGGGAGAAGTTCATCCCAAACTCGCTTTTCAGTATCTACAAACTTCCTAAGCATGGTTTTTAAAGTGCGGTTAACCTCTCTACCAATCCATCAGTCTGAGGATGGTAGACCGTGGTCCAGATGGATTAAACTCCAAAAACTTCAGGACATCCTGCATTTACTTCGCCATGAAGTTTGTTCCCTGGTCGGTTAACATTACCTGGTGCAGTCCTACTCGAGAGAACAGCTCTAACAGCCTGTGAGCTACCTGTTTAGCAGTGGCCGATCTCAGAGGGAAAGCCTCAGAATATCTGGTGGCATAATCTACAACAACTAGTATGAATTTATGTCCCTTCTCAGAGGGTTCTAAAGGTTCTACCAGATCTACACCAATCCTCTTGAATGGGACCGATACCAAGGGCAGAGGAAACAAGGGAGCCGGATTCTGTCCCTTTTGGCTAGTTAACTGGCATTCAGGACATGTCTCACATAGTTTCATGATGTCATCATATATGCCAGGTCAGTAGAACCGGGATGAGATGCGGCCCATGGTCTTATCTCTGCCCAGATGACTACCCCATGAGAGAGTATGGGCTAGGCTAAACACTCTTTTAATAAAAACTTTAGGGACTAATATTTGTCAAATGACTTCCCATGTTTGTGTAACCTTATTCACATGATATAGGCTGTCATTCAAAAGTTCAAAATGTGGAAACACCCTTACACCTTGTTCATTCACTATGTTATCGTTGACCCGTACCACCTTCTCATATTGTCAAGCCAGAGCTGGGTCTTCCCTCTGCCTCTGACGGAAGTCAGGAAGAGCCAGATCTGGCAAAATTTCCATATCTATCTGTTCCCCATTCTGGTTATTTCCCGCCATGACTTGGAGTCTGTTGGGCTGACTAAGGTTACCAAGAGTCCCAGCCTTTCTTAACCAGTCCTCTTTTTCTGCACGTCTCTGTTTACGTGTCTTTAGGACGTGGTGTCTATGGGGAAAAAATCTCTGGGGAAAAGGGAAACAAGTCCCGGGCTTCTCCGGTACCAGAGGAGTAGGCTCCACATGAGTAGGGGCCAACAATGTTCTGAAGTAGGGCCAGTCTCGGCCAAGTAGAACAGGGACAGGTATCCAGGGAGCAACTCCTACTAGTAGACTAGCCTCTTGATCATTGATACGGAGGAGAATGTTCGCCGTCGGGTATTTCTTTGTATCCTGATGGATACAGTCGATATTCCATGGAGAGTCATAGATAGTCGGTTGTTTGGAATTAGGCACTCTAGGATCAGGGTTTTTCCAGATCCCGAGTCCACCAGGGCTTTTACTGTTTTCTCCTCCACTGATGCTGGGACCAACCATGGATCATGGTCATACGGGTGCACGCGCAGGACTCAGACGCTCACACGCGAGTCAGCTGGCAGCACTGTCTATCAGCATCTGGTACGTGCTTCTTTCAAAGTGGCTCCTACATTGGATTACCCAAAGGTGCTTTTTCCAGCAGTCTGCTATGCATTCTGTCTACACTAGGCAAGTTAGGTGTACATTTGTGCACCCTACGTATGTGATGTAACGATCTATCCTCTCACTAGCACTGAACCTTTATTGACCAGCCCTGATTAACAGAGCAGATGTCGGGTCAGTGGCGTTTATTCTACAGTTACAACTAACTACTGAAGACTGTACTGTGTGAATACTTCACACTTCGTAGATACATTAATTGTGGGGGCGACAGTGTATGTATCAGTGCCATATATTTGCCATAATTAATTTGGCTAGGGACTAATTAGACTCCTACACACCCAGTTCTACCATACCTCGGATCTGTCATATATATATCCAGGTAAACTGGGCTATATATCTAGACCCTGATTCTCCATTTACACTAAACAGCAACATGTACCTTCACCACTACTTCATCTACCTAGCCCATAACCAGCGTCACCTCGTCAAAAGAAAACCTTTTGACTTTTTGGCAGACCTGGCTAGGATCCCACTCTGTGGTCTTTTGCTTTAGTGTGTTATCAGGGTCTGTGCACTGTTATTTATCACTACATCTGAGTTTCACAACTCTGGTTAAGTTTACAGATGGGTCATCCTACCCACCTGTCTTGACTGCGAGACACTCATTAAGCGTGCCTCTGCTATCTACATTGTTGATCCAGAACATTTATATTACATGTTCATATGCTAGGATCTAAGCGTTTAATACTCGTTTTACTCCCCATTATTTTAAGCGATCTATTAAAGTTTGTTTTAAATTCTTCACATATCACCCAATAGATGTTTTGAGTGCCCAATCTAGGTTTCTTTTCTCTGGTTGCTACATGGATCATGGTCCCCTTGGAGAGAAGCAGTGGCAGGGGTTCTGCCATAGGAACAGTCCATTTCATCCAACTCGGTCATCAGCCGGGCCTCTCCGCTGTGGAAAGGGATCTTCCCTTCTGTTTAATGGTGGAATCCTCTCCACCGGATGGGTGACGGGAGTCCAGGGTCTTGGGGAATACTGTGGGTGGCATCCTCCCTTTGGTGATCCAATGGCCTCAGTTCTGGGACTGGCGTCTCTGCGAAAGTTTTTACCAGGGCCCCTCCACGATGGGAAAGGGTCTTCCAATCAGGTTGACTGGACCTCCTGAGATGGCGGGCGGTAGACCCCTCGATTGTCTGCTCTCCTGCCTCTGTTATCACCAGAAGCAGCTGGTGTTTGCGCGGGCTTATCCCAGCTACCCTCTTGGCTGTCGTCCCCAAGAAAGTTTTCCACCAAGCGGACCGCTGAATCTAGGGAAGTTACAGCATACCTTTTTACCCAGGAGCGGGAGAAGGGGGCAAGTATCTGTATGACCTGCTCGAGCACAAACTGTTCAAGGATCTCTGCCTTGGTATGCTTCTCTGGTTGTATCCACCAGGTACATAAGTCTACTAAGCAGTGGGCTATGACCCGGGGTCTGTCTCTGTTTGTGTATTTGACCATCTGGAACTGCTGCCATTAGGTCTCTGGTGGTGAGGCTTAGGCGATCCAGAATAACAGCCTTTTGTCACTGATAGTCCATGGCCTTGTCTGCCGGAAGAGCCTGGTAGGCTGCCGGAGCTTCTCCTATGAGGAGTGAAGCCAGAGTCGTTACCCAGCAATCAGCTGTTCAGCCGTGGGCCGTGGCTACCCTTTCAAAAGTGATGCGGAATGCCTCTGGGTCTTCTGTTGGCTTCATTTTAGGCAGCATCACTGGTGGGTTGTTTAGAATCTCTGGTCTGAATGAGGCTGGACCTGGAGCAAGCATTTGGAGGAGCTTTTCTGTTTGCTCTGCCTGGTTTTCTGCTTGCTGCTTAATCAGCCATTCTGTTTGCTGGGTCTGTTTCTCTGCTAGCTGGACCTGTTGTTCCAGAAACTGAGAAAATATTTGCTCCATTTTTTTCCAATGTGTGGCCCTTTTGATGCAGGGAACATCCTTTATCCCACTTCTTAAACCACCTGTGGCAGGGCGGCCTGTGGGTGAGGTCAGACAACAGTCCACACATGTAGTTTCAGGTTAAAGCAAATGTTGAGTGGTTTTATTTCTTCACAGGACAACCAAACATTTGGGCACACTGTCCCTTTAAGGCAAAACAAAACTTACAAAAAGAACACCTACTCCTCATAGGGAAAACTTGCTAACACTCCAAGTCCTATCTATCGGGCTGGCTGGCTATGTCAAGTTCCCAACCCCTAAACATATACCACAATGGAACAATATCAAAGTTCTTACTGTGTTTTAGAGAGAGGGTTGTAAATCCATCTGGATAGCAGCTTGCACAGGACAGCTCTGTAGTCTGAGACAGCCACCTGCTACAAACAGCTTCCTTATCAAGCCGGTTGTCTGGTGTGTCAGCTTACTTCCTGATTGCCCAACTATTCTTACTGGGTTTACCTTCTGAGTGCTGGATGAAGGACTCAGATGTATGTTTCCCAGGCATAATTATCAGTACCTGACTTCACCATGTCACAACCCTGTTCCGAAAAATAGAAAAACTTGATGTATGCAGTTTTTACTTAAAAATACGCTATTATGCTGGGGTTTTTTTTCCGGATCCAATGCTTTTAACAGATCCAATAAAAAGTGCTTTATTTTTGGCATCACAACGTTGATGTATTGCAGGCCTGCACAACTCCAGTCCTCGAGGGCCGCAAAAAGGCCAGATTTGCAGGATATCCCTACTTCAGCACAGCTGGCTCAATTATACTCAGTCATACTGAGCCACTAATTGAGCCAGCTGTGCTGAAGTAGGGATATCCTGCAAATCTGGCCTTTTTGCGGCCCTCGAGGACTGGAGTTGTGCAGGCCTGATGTATTGCATTACAAAAAAAGTGTGTGTGTGCTGAGCACGCGCATTTTAAGTGAAACTGCTTTGACTTTTGTCACTGTTTTGTCATCGAAATTGTAATTGTGATGTTTTTAATTAAAACACACTTTCAGTGACAAAATGCAAAGAATTCTGACTTAGAACGCGCGTGCTAGGCACACACCCCTTGTTTTAGCTATTGGCCCTTCTATATTTATACCAACTGTGAATTCCTTGTTGTGTGTGTGTGCGTCTCTGTATGTGTGTGTGTGACTGTGTCTCTGTCTGTGTCTGACTGGGTATGTGTGTGCCTCTGTCTCCCAAGTGTGGCGAGGTTGCTGCTGCTCCTGCGTATGTGCTCTGAATGCGTGTGCACGGCACACATCCCTGTTTTAGCTATTGGCCCTTCTATATTTATACTAACTGTGAATTCCTTGTGTGTGTCTCTGTATGTGTGTGTGACTGTGTGTGTGTCTCTGTCTGTGCCTGACTGGGTGTGTGCTTTTGTCTCCCAAGTGTGGTGGGGTTGCTGCTGCTCCTGCACATGTGCGCCGACCCGGCGGCTGCTGTGCATGCGCGTGCCTACAACCTCCGTGCGGTCTGGAACTTTGTGGTATGTGCGGGCACGCGCCGATCTGCAGCGTGATGTCACTTCCGTCACGCTTTTTCGTTACAAGACAAGGGATTTTTCCTATCAGAACACTGTAGGTGCAGGAAAGAAGTTTCACTTCAATAAGGCACTTGTTTTGGCGCTATAACAGCATTGATAGTTTAACGCAGCTCAGTGGCGGGAATCTGCTGGTTCGCACCGGTTCGTGCAAACCTGTTACTAAAATTCGCCGAACCAGTGCTTAATTCTCTCACCTGTCCGGGCGGCGGGAGGCGTCTATCAGCATCTCTTGGCATACCTTCTCAATATGTCTTCGCAGCGTCAAATGGCGCCACGTTGCCATGCCAACGGGAACGCCACGTGACGTAACTGCATCACGTGATGTCCCGTTGTTATGACAATGGGACGCTATGTGACGTCATGACGTTAGGCAGTACCACGTTGTAATGACAACGCGGCGTCATGTGACACCGCACAGCCATATTGAAAATATTTGCAGGGGGAACATGCGATGCCGGAGCATGCTGGGAGACGCCGCCCGCCGTCTGGACAGGTGAGGGGGAAATGTGAGGGGGACTGGGAGAGATGTAAGGGGGAGATCTGGGGGAGATGTGAGGGGGAATTCTGGGAGAGATCTGGGGGAGATGTGAGGGGGAGATCTGGGGGAGATGTGAGGGGGAATTCTGGGAGAGATCTGGGGGAGATGTGAGGGGGAATTCTGGGAGAGATCTGGGAGAGATGTGAGGGAGAGATCTGGGGGAGATGTGAGGAAGATGAGGGGAAGAAGCTAGGATGATGAGGGGGAGAAGCTGATGGTGATTTTACACTATGAGAGGGCAGTAAGGTGAGAGAGAAACGGTTGCTAAAAAAATTTAATCCCACCACTTCCGCAGTTTGCCAGTTTGTGCTAGCCATCAACCTTTGATAGTTGCCCAAACACACTAGTCACAAAAAGCACATACAAATATAATGTACTTAAATTAATGCGTCACTTACAGAATATCCCTGCAACAGATACCCACCCGGCTTAGGCATTAACGGAGTTGGCAGCCTTTTTGTAGTCCAGAGATGCCCATTTTGACCCAGTAACTGGGTTGCCATTTTGACTGGGTGGGGCAATAAGCAGGCTTAACCTTAATTATGCTAGTCCCTTCTGCCCCTACCGTCACCCGCATTATTACTCCCGTTTTAGTGCCGCCAGGTAAAAGAAGGGAATTTCAAAACTTTGCTGCCTGCTGTTTTGTTATTATGTGAGCTTTGCATCGACGTCAATTGCGAATGTTGAGTCTCACAAGCTTCTTCTATTACATTAAATTCAAATAGCTCAGTTATGGCCCATTATAATGTCTGCAAAGCAATCCAAACACTAGGTCCCGCCATAATCCCAGGGTCATTCCATTAACCTTGGTCTCCGTGGCTCTGCTACATTTACCTACTCTTAAAAGGAAATACTGCAAGAAGAGGTTATCAAAGGACGCTGCTGCATTTAATTGCACTTGGGAATAAAAAATTAGAACTAGATGAATGATTAGAGCTCTATTATTTTAAATGCTGCTCCTCGTACAGCTCTGTGGTCACATAGTAACAGCTAGCAACTGATTCTAGGTCACAACCATTGAAGAGCAGGGAAAGTAATAATGAGCACTTGTACTGCATAGATTTTACATGTTTGTATGTTAATAAGTGAAGATGCAGCCTGATATTCAGTGGTCGAAGTGACTTAAAAAATAGCAGTGCTGGCTGTGTCTGAATGTAAATATGCTTAACATTGAGCTATTTTGACCATATTTTATATATTTATGCTTGAAAAGCAGGAAGCCAGGGAGTTTCCTAAAATAAATCCATCTGTCTTTAAATAAAAATCAGAACCATGAGTTTATCAGTAAAGAAAGCAGTGGTACCATACCTCGGGCTCCATCACACTGACCACTGGATTTTTATAATACAATGCATGTCGTATATTTGCTTACCTGTAATTCTAAATGCAAGCAGGGTTTAAAAGAAAATGTCATCCATTTAACAAGGGTATGTTCAGATATGTCACATTTTAGATGTGGATCTCATCCCGATGCAGAAAGTTAAATTGATTGTTTCTTTGGTAACACAAAACAAAGGAGCCCAAAGCTACATCCAATATGAAAATAAATATACAGTGAAATACTTATATATCTCTTGAAAAAAGGGTAATTTAGGTAAACCCTTTTACCAAAGCATTTTAAGCCTGCAATCCACCTCAAGGCATGACAAATATTAAAATATTGCAAGTCCTAACACTAACTGATTACAATTCTTATTTACCTCTATAGTTAGAGGAAGAATGATCGCATTGGATCTGTCACAACCAGCTGCATGTCAAAGAAAGAACTGCTTACTTGGGAAGTGGGGAGGGGCGAGCTTAAACCCTGGGAGAGAAGAGCCATTAACTTCCAAAACAGCTGAGACCAGCTGGACAAAGTTAATAGACACACAGATACCCAGCAAGCTCTGAAAACCCCTCAAAATTACCACATTATATATGTATATGTGTCAATTGAAGTGCTACTGTGTATTGCTAAATGTATATAACTATAGCCTGGGTCCCCCTAGTAACCCATAAGCCCCTTACCTCCCGGCATGGGTGCGCTAGGCAGTGGAGGCAGGTGCCGGCAGTGTCAGGGAAGTTGCGCAGGTGACCCGGTCCCGGAGGCTATCGGTGGCTCCTGTAGCATGGTGCTGCCATGACAGTGATGCGCACGCAGGTGCCATGCAGTCGCACATGCGCAGATCACATGTGGCTAGACAGCCAATAGGGCTACAGCTTTTCCCCGGCAGAGATATAGATACTTTGCGCATGCTTGGAGCATGCCAGTCGGCGCTGGGAGAAGGTTAGGGTAGGTTGTAGAGAAGGAGAAAAACTGGAGGAGCACTACTGTAGGTATCAAAAAAGTAGAAAGGAGGGTGCGTATCCCATAAAAAGATTATTTATTGGTCATGGAAAAACAGGGCAATGGAGAGCCCCACCAACGTTTCACGCTTCACAGAGCGCTTTCTCATTTCATTGAATATTTGTAAATGTCTCTTTTTACAGGTTTCTTCATTGGATTTGTTTTTTTATTTTTGGAGGGAGGCACATTGACTGATAATATATTAATCTGTACCACTTTAGGGTACAGATTAATACATTATTATGACAATATTTGGGGGGCATTTGTGGCTTGGTATTGCTGTTGGTTTTTTTAATTTCAATTTCTTATGTGGATGTGATTGTTTGTTTCTTTCCTGCTTAATGGTAATAAAATGTTTGCGATTGGAGTTCGTTTGTAGTTAATGTTGTATTATGTTAGCTAATGCGTTTTATGGTTATTTCAGATATTGTTTGAATTTATTTCTTTGTCTTTTAATGTTTACATTCATTAATCTTGTACTAATTCATTGGTCTGATTGGTTAGTTTAATTGGTTAATGGTTTAATTAATTCATTGTTGATGTTGTGGTGTGATATTGTTCGCTGTTGTTACTGCTTGTATTCATTGGATTAGCTGGCTACTGTTTTTATTTACTTTATTTAGGTATGCTAATGCAGTGTTTAATAATGGGCAAATAATCTATTATCCATATCTGGATAATAGTTATTTTGCACATTAGTGTACTGTATGTGTTAGGGGGGGTGTATTTAGGCCTATTGTATGGGTTTTGCGCCTGCAAAAAGGTAAACAAAGAATTTTTTCTAAGTCCTGCTTTTTTTATCACCGGCTTTTAGCTGGTGAGCTTCATTCAGCACAACTTTCACGTACGTTAAGTTTGCGTTGCTTAGTGAATCCCGCAGAAGGGCAGGATTCAGAGCAAACAGCTCATCGTACGAGCAAAGTTGGACTTTGAAAAAATTCCAGAAAAAAGTCAGTTTTAGAGCGCAAAGTGCCTGTTTGCGCGGCCTAGTGAATAGCGCTCGGCGGAACTTCACGTTCTAAGAGCACTTTGCGCTCTTAAAACGACTTATCACTGCTTAGTGCATAGTCCCCATAGTGTAGTAAAGTAATTATATTGTGCCAATATTAAAATGTAAATGATTGCACGTACAGTACAAGATAAAATTAATCATAAAAGCAGGACATGTTTAGGGTACTTGTTACCACTCTGGAGATTGATAACTTGCTTCGTGAGGATCCCAAGTTTTATTTGTAGAAAAGCCAAAAAATTTAAAAATTGTTTAGCCCCAAGTGACATAGGACTGGGTGTGACTAAAAAAGTGGATAAAACCTTTCTAACCTCCAATCCTGTGGGTAATTTTAGCTGTGGCAATTGTAGGGCGTGCAGTCTTTTACATAGAGACAGGACATTTGTAATATCAAATGTCACTAAAGATAAACATCTTATAGAGCACTTTATCTCTTGCAAAACTTCGTATGTTGTTTACATGTTGGAATGTCCCTGTGGACTCCAATATGTGGGCCGTGCGAAGCGGTTTTTGAAAACCAGAATTTTGGAACATGCAAGAAATCTAAGATTGGGTATTGATAAGCAAGGTGTTCCCCGCCATTTTAAATCACATCATCAGAGTGATTCTAATTTAATGAAGTACAAAGGTATTCAGGTAGTGCACCCCATCAGACGTGGGGGTGACAGAGTAAAGGCTCTTTCTAAACAAGAAACTTTTGGATTTACCAACTTAAAACATTGGCCCCTAGGGGTTAGAATGAAGAGCTTGATGTATGGTCACTTTACTAACTTGAATATGATTTAGTTAAAAGTTTTCACCACAATTCCAAGGCATTTTTATTTATTTTAAGGCTTTGATGTTTTTGTCTCTATTGGTAATGACCTTCTTTTTATATATTTAAATTTTATAATTAATTTGATATCATTACCCCATATCTTATTTAGGTTTTATCTCATTTCTATTATTATGTTATTACAAAGGTACTAATATTGTTTTTCTCATTGCAGTGTCCACTTTACAAAGGCCATAATGCTTATTAAATATTTTCATTTATTTTTAAACTTATTCTGTGTAATAAAGAATATCTATGCATGTTTGTATTAGCTTTCTGTATTGTGCAAATGTTTGCTAGTTAGGACTGCACCTGTGCCAGCTACATGCCTCAAGCAATGATAGGTTAATTGGTTTCTTTTTCTCCACCAATTGCTGTGTCAGTAATGGGTATATATTTTGTTAGCTCAGTCATTCTTAATATCCATGACGAAGTAGTTTGCTACGAAACATGCGTAGGATTGTTTTGCTGTATACTGGACACTCTCCTGCAACTATCACGGTGCTTTTGAACTTACACATGCTGCTTACAGGACCCTGTTTGTTTTTCTGATTATTGAATTGGCTGCTGCGGACTTGCGACGCACTGAGATGACGTCATTACTCTGATCCACGATCGCAACAAGGTGAGGTCTGTGGCTGACTGACGGGCCCGAGCTGAAGTGGGACTAGCGGTTTAGGAGAGGTTTGCTCCATTGCTGTCTTCATTGTAACCCTGTGGGTACTATGTAACAGACTTTGCTACACTAACGTGATTGAATACTCTTGCTGCAACTGAGGTTAAGTTTCCTGCCTGGATCAGAAGGAGTGTATGCTGAGGGATCCTCACGAAGCAAGTCATCAATCTCCAGAGTGGTAACATGAACCCTAAACATGTCCTGCTTTTATGATTAATTTATCTTGCATGTGCAATCATTTACATTTTAATATTGTCACAATATAATGACTTTACTACACTATGAGAGTCGTGCGCTGTGTTTTCTCTTTTTTGCATGTTCCCTGCGTGATGTTGCGCCATCCACTCTCACAGGCTGCAGACTCTCCACAGATGTTAAAGGTTTTTTGTATCTTATTTTCATCTTAATTTATGTATTTCATATCTAGGAACACAATATTGTGTTCCCTTAAACCTTTAAAGTGCATTTTTAATTCACAACTTTATTTGGGTTGTAAATTGTCCACAATAATTATTTTATTTATTATTATATATATTAAGCTGCATTCGGTGCACAGTTTTATTGTTTGTTCACAATACATACAGAGACATTCTTCATGGTGGAACCATCCACCCAACGTAGAGGCGGAGGCTTCGCGAATGACATCGCTGAATCCGTGGATCCTACCTTGCAGTATCAGCGCAAACGGGTGTTGGAGCACCCGGCAGGTACCTCACCTCGACAAGTGAACCAACAGTACACACGCTAGTGGGGCAGCACTGTCTCACACACTTGGATGGGAATTTTATCTTGGGAACACCAGGGTGGTTAGGTGCCCAAGGGCCTCAGGACATTGAGAGACTAACTCACCCGTGTGAGTGGACTTGGCTGGGAGGGGGTTATTGGAGAGTATGGACTGTGTATATCTGCTATTCTTTTGCATGTTACTCTAAGCCATGTGTGTTTTATTGCCTGGGTTCCTGTAACGGGGTTATCCCACATAGTAGGATCCCGTACAGGTGGAGGCGCTACCGATTGACCACCCTGGCACATCCCAGGCTCCCAGCAGTGGAGGCTTAGGCCTCCTGTGAGCTGCAAGTAACGCACCACATACATAGTAGTAGCCGTATCCCCCAGGAGGTGGGGTGAAAGTGCGCTACAATTGGAGGCACAAGCAGACCACCATGTTTACGCCCTCGCAGCAACATGTCCATGACTGGCTGTTAGAGCTCCGTGATACGTCGTCGCAGTGGAAGGAGTCCCCGCCCTCACCTCAATGTTCGCCTGGGAATGATAGTCATTTAGCAAGTGGCGGCTCAGTACTAGGAGTGACACTACCGCAATAAGAGGAGGCCCTGATCATGTCTTCCAAAGCGCAAAATTATAGGAAGGCTTTCTCTGGAACAATCCCCACCCACGTGGGTGAAGAAGGGATTGATTCCTGGAGAGAATGAATGGCCCTGCTTGATGAATGGCCCTGCTCTGAGGCGGTGAAACGGCAGTGGATAATGGAGAGTCTTCGACCTCCAGCATCCCCCATGATTAGTATGCATCGCGATCAAGATACCGACATCTCGGCCCACAGGATCGTGGATCTACTGGTGCACATCTACGGGAAGGATGAAGATGAAAGCGAACTCTGGTCCAAATATTACGGCCTCAGACAAAAAGGATGGGGAAGACCTGTCCCTCTTCCTTCAGCGGATCCAGCTTGTCCTCTGGGAGCTTCAGACTCACAACATCATCCCACCCTCCACGGTGGATGAGTACCGTCGCAAACAATTCCTTAGAGGGACCATCCCTACCCATCACACAGTGATCATTATTAGGTGCTCTCTACTGCCAGGACCTCCCCCCACCTTGGAAGACCTACTAGGGACAGTAAAAGGACATGAGTCGTATACTCAGTTAAATGCTTCCAAGAAGGACAATGAGCCCCTCAAGGGTGAATCCAAGGGAGCGTCAGCGCCAAAGGTCAAAGAAACATGTAGCACTGAGGAGGATCCTCCTCCCAAGTCGCCTGCCACCAAGTCCAGGATGTCTGGGATTGTATCCCCCACCTACCGGGCCCAACTGGACCCAAGTGCCATAATCTGCTTCAGCTGCGGCCAGAAGGGCCACTTTTCACGGGACTGCCCATAGAAATAAAAAAACGCAGAAACTACCTCCCCACCCGCAGAGAGTGTGCCAACACCTACACCTGACGACACCTTGTCATCGGATGCTTACCGTCAAGTAGGATCAGCTGCCATCATCCGTATCCTCGTGGATGGCATATATGCCTCGGCCTTGCTGGACCCAGGGTCCCAGGTGACCATTGTGCACTGGCCATTCTATGACCTACATCTAAGCATCTGCCCTTGCAGTCAGCAACAAGATAAAGCTGTGGGGCCTCAGCAATGAGGAGTACCCCATTGACGGTGTGGTGCAGGTTCGGCTGGAAATACCCAAAACTAAACACTGGCAAGTCCCACATCAAGGATGTGGAGACGCTAATATGCCCTGAGCCTCGGGAATACCCAAGTTCTCCACTCATATTGGGAACCAACACCGACATAGTGTGGGCAGTGAGCCTACTTGCAAGGCGCCGGTGAACTACCCCTGTCTGCCTTACAGATCCACCGTGTACTACTAGAAGAGCGCTGCAAGATATTGGCTCAAGAGGGCATGGGATCATCTACAACAAGGGTGGGGAACGTCCGGCATGCGGGCCGTGTAATGCCCGCGAAATCATTTGGTCCGGCGCCCGGGAAGCAAGCCTGCAAGAATGGTTTAAAAAAAAAATTTAAACTCCCCCTTTCCTGATTGGCTGCCCGTGCTGTCACTCTGCCAAGATTTTTTTTTGGCCCGCCTCTTCCTACAGCACTGCTTACCTCCCTTCTCTCCTCCAGTAATGCCGGGCTCCTTAGGCTCCGCCCCTCTATCCCTCCCTTTAGGCTCCGCGGGCCTGCCAGTCTCTCGGCTGGGTGGGAGAGACCTATGCAGCTCCAGCAGCCCATCCACGGGCCCCAGGTAACCCACATGCCCCCCTTATACCTCCTCCCAGGCACCTTACCCACACCAAGGGGGGAGAGGCCTTATTTTTGTGTGTGTTTGCAGAGGTGGGCTAATTGTGTGTGTGTGTGTGTGTGTGTGTGTGTGTGTGTGTGTGTGTGTGTGTGTGTGTGTGTGTGTGTGTGTGTGTGTGTGTCACTGTGTGTGTGTGTCTGTCACTGTGTGTGTGTGTGTGTGTGTGTGTGTGTGTGTGTGTGTGTGTGTGTGTGTGTGTGTGTGTGTGTGTGTGTGTGTGTGTGTGTGTGTGTGTGTCACTGTCACTGTCACTGTGTGTGTCTGGCACTGTCACTGTGTGTGTCTGGCACTGTCACTGTGTGTGTCTGGCACATTCACTGTGTGTGTCTGGCACTGGCACTATGTGTATCTGGCACTGGCACTGTGTGTCTCAGTGTGTGTGTGTGTGTGTGTGTGTGTGTGTGTGTGTGTGTGTGTGTGTGTGTGTGTGTGTGTGTGTGTGTGTGTGTGTGTGTGTGTGTGTGTGTGTGTGTGTGTGTGTGTGTGTCTGGCACTGTCACTTTGTGTGTCTGGCACTGTCACTGTGTGTGTCTGGCACTGTCACTGTGTGTGTCTGGCACTGTCACTGTGTGTGTCTGGCACTGTCACTGTGTGTGTCTGGCACTGTCACTGTGTGTGTCTGGCACTGTCACTGTGTGTGTCTGGCACATTCACTGTGTGTGTCTGGCACTGTCACTGTGTGTGTCTGGCACTGGCACTATGTGTGTCTGGCACTGGCACTGTGTGTCTCAGTGTGTGTGTGTGTGTGTGTGTGTGTGTGTGTGTGTGTGTGTGTGTGTGTGTGTGTGTCTGCGTGTGTCACTGTCTGTGTGTGTGTGTGTCACTTTCTCTGTGTGTGTGTCTCACTGTCTCTGTGTGTGTGTGTGTGTCTCACTGTCTGTGTGTGTGTGTGTGTCACTGTCAGTGTGTGTGTGTCTCACTGTCACTGTGTGTGTCTCACTGTCACTGTGTGTGTGTGTCTCACTGTGTGTGTGTGTGTGTGTGTCTCACTGTCACTGTCTGTGTGTGTGTGTCTGTGTCATGGTCACTGTGTTTGTGTCACTGTCTTTGTGTGGCAGCAGCCGCCTGAGGGGATTAAGGACCTTAGTATCACCAGGGTGGCGCGGGTAAGCAGCGCTCCGGGGGGAGAGGGTATAAGAGGAGTGGGGGAGGGGTATAAGAGGCTTGGGGGATAGAAGTATGGGTCTGCGGTGGGAGAGACACCTCACTACGGCCTCTCCTCCTCCTCCCCACACCGGGCAGCAGTTGTGGAGGGTACCTGCTCTGATCCCCCCTGCTCCGCCCCCGGCCCCGTGCACTTACACTGCCCTCCTCCCCACACCGGGTAGCAGTTGCGGAGGAGGGCACCTGCTCCGATCCCCCCTGCTCAGATTCCCCCCCACCCCTTGCGCACTTACACGGTCCTCCTTCTCACCACACCGAGCAGCAGTTGCGGAGGGTACCTGCTCCGATCCCCCCCCCCCCGATCAGATTTCCCTCCCCCAGTGTGTTTCTGAGAGAGAGAGAGAGAGAGAGAGTGTGTGTGTGTCTGGGAGAGAGAGTGTGTGTGTCTGAGAGAGTGAGAGTGTGTGTGTCTGAGAGAGAGAGAGAGAGAGAGAGAGAGAGAGACAGAGAGATTGTGTGTGTGTCTGAGAGAGAGAGAGCGTGTGTGTCTGAGAGAGAGAGTGTGTGTCTGAGAGAGAGAGAGTGTGTGTGTCTGAGAGAGAGAGAGTGTGTGTGTGTCTGAGAGAGAGCATGTCTGAGAGTGTGTCTGAGAGTCTGAGAGTGTGTCTGAGAGTCTGAGAGTGGGTCTGACAGTCTCAGTGGGTCTGACAGTCTGAGAGTGGGTCTGACAGTCTGAGAGTGGGTGTGACAGTCTGAGAGTGGGTCTGACAGTCTGAGAGTGGGTCTAACAGTCTGATAGTGGGTCTGAGAGTCTGAGTGACAGTGGGTCTGAGAGTCTGAGTGACAGTGGGTCTGAGAGTCTGAGTGACAGTGGGTCTGAGAGTCTGAGTGACAGTGGGTCTGAGAGTCTGTGAGTGGGTCTGAGAGTCTGTGAGTGGGTCTGAGAGTCTGTGAGTGGGTCTAAGAGTCTGAGAGAGAGTGGGTCTGAGAGAGAGTGGGTCTGAGAGCCTAAGAGAGAGAGTGGGTCTGAGAGTATGAGAGAGAGAGTGGGTCTTAGAGTCTGAGCGAGAGAGTGGGTCTGAGAGTCTGAGAGAGAGAGTGGGTCTGAGAGTCTGATTTCCCTACCCCCTGCCCGATGTGTGTGTGTGTGTGTGTGTGTGTGTGTGTGTGTGTGTGTGTGTGTGTGTGTGTGTGTGTGTGTGTGTGTGTGTGTGTGTGTGTGTGTGTGTGCGCTTGTGCGCTTGTGTGCATTTGCGTGTGCACAGACACCAACCCACAGTCAGTCATAGTCACCCACCACCCAAGAGTCAGTCAGTCACCCAAAGAGAAGCAGTTCCAGCCATCACATTAGTGGTGAGTTCATTAAATTTTTGACCAAATATAGGAGGCTAATTTTTAAGTTGATAATTTTGGATGGCCCTCGAATGATTTTATAAATATCAAAATGCCCTTGGCAGAAAAAATGTTCCCCACTCCTGATCTACAATTTCTGAGTGGGGGTAACCGAGATTCCACCAGGGGGAGTTAGGCGCATGACCGCAGTGTGCTATTATCTGGGCCGAGACGAAGCTGACCAGCTTTTCTTTCTAGAGAGTACACCTGAGGAGGACGCCCACAGAGGCTACAAGTTGGTGCCAGAAGTGCGGGAATGGACATCCAAGCTGCCGGGAAGGATCAAGGTGCTTGTCCAGAACATTTTTCCTTACACCATGGCCTTCGATCATGGTCAGAAATTGGGGCGAATATATCCTGTTGCTCCCGTCGAAGAGATGGCCGCACAAGCGTCCACCACCATAGTACAAGATCCGCCGGCCAGGCTGGCTTTCGATTTCGGGGACTCAACTCTGTCCGCCGAGTGGAGGCAGCAGCTGATGGCCAAGTTAGAAGAACAAAGGGAAGTATTCTCCACTAGCGAGATGGATGTGGGGTGCAGCAGAAACACCAGGCACACCATCCGGTTAAGTGATACCACCCCCTTCTGGGAACGGTCCCGTTGCATCGCTCTTCGAGATGTGGAGGACGTGAAAGACCTGGAAGAGATGGAGACGGTGGGATTGTGACAGAGTCCTGTAGCCTATACGCGTCACCATTCGTGGTGGTGAAAAATAATGGGTCGGTCCGCATGTGTGTGGATTATCGAACACTAAATAATCGCACCATAACTGACCAGTATACTCTTCCAAGGATTGGAGAACTTCTTAACGCGCTGACGGGGAGTCAATGGTTCAGCATATTGGACCTGAGATCTGGGTACTACCAGGTACTGATGAGTGCAGAAGACCATGAAAAGACAGCATTCTTGTGCCCCTTGGGCTTTAACCAGTTTACCCGAATGCCCCAAGGCATTTGTGGAGCTCCAGCAATGTTCCAGCGTCTGATGGAGAAAACCATCGGCGACACGAATTCACGGGAATGCTTGGTCTACCTGGACGATATCATCGTCTTCGGTAAGACTTTGGAGGAGCATGATGAACGCCTGCTGAAGGTGCTGAATCGGCTGGGTCAGGAAGGACTGAAGCTGTCCTTAGACAATTGCCGATTCTGTCGCATGTCCGTGGCCTATGTGGGACACATTGTATCCTCGGATGGAATAGTCACCGATCCTGCCAAAATAGAAGCCGTGGTGAATTGGCCCCGACCAGAGAACGTCGTAGAACTACGTTCATTCCTAGGCTTCTGCGGCTATTATCGCCATTTTGTGGAAGGATATTCCAGTCGAGCCAAGGCTCTTAACAACATCCTCAAAATATACCCCAAGGATACCGAGCGAAAGGCCACCTCCGCTCAAATACCGTTTGGCGACAAATGGAAGACCGCCTGTGAGACAGCCTTCAAGGGCCTGAAGAGAAGCTTGACGGAGGCACCCGTCCTGGCGTACGCCGACTTAGAGCAGCCCTACATTATTCATATAGATGCAAGCCTCAATGGCTTAGGTGCCATCCTGCACCAGAAATACCCAGCTGGCATCTGACCAGTGGCCTACGTCAGCTGCAGTTTAACCCCCAGCGGCCACCTTCGCTCGAATATGTTTGGTGACAAATGGAAGACCGCCTGTGAGACGGCCTTCAAGGGCCTGAAGAGAAGCTTGATGGAGGCACCCGTCCTGGCGTACGCCGATTTAGAGCAGCCCACATTATTCATATAGATGCAAGCCTCAATGGCTTAGGTGCCATCCTGCACCAGAAATACCCGGCTGGCATCTGACCAGTGGCCTACGTCAGCTGCAGTTTAACCCCAGAGAGCAGAATTATCCTATCCACAAGTTAGAATTTCTCGCTCTCAAGTGGGCAATCGTGGATAAACTCCAAGATTAACTGTATGTTGTCACCTTCGAAGTGTGGATGGCTGGCAGCCCTTTCGAACTACAGGTTCACACTGAAGTACAAACCAGGGCTCTTGAATATTGAAGCTGATGCCCTATCCAGAGGACCGGAATTCAGTACCACCCCTGACGATGACCTCTGGGAGGAGATCCCTGGACCAGGGATGCGGGCTATGTGCAACACGGTGGCTATCATAGAGGATAAGGTGGCCTTCTCAGAGCTGAGGGTTGCTAATTCCTTGGGATGTAATCTAAGGCCATTCCCACCACCTACTGTGACCCCGAGGGGATGAACATCACCCTAGATAAGATCATTGCGTGGGAGGATATGGTACCAGATCAAATACGAGATCCAGTGGATGGCATCATCCGCCAGGTCGTCCAGCAAAACCAGCCTGAAATTCTGAAACGTGCCCCCAGCAACATGGTCGCTCTACTCATGCGAGAAGTGGACAAATTTGAAATTGAAAATAGAGTAGACTATCCGGTGGTGCAGTAACATAACCACCCGGACCGAAGGCAACTGGTCCTGGTCAGGAACCTGCAACATATCGTTCTGAAATCACTGCATAATGACCATGGCCATCTTGGCATAGAGAAGACCTTTAAGTTGATACGAGACCGGTTCTTCTGGCCACGAATGCGAGAGTCAGTAGGGCGACACTGACGCCGATGCTCACGGTGCATCTAATGCAAGACTCAACCCACCAGAGCTGCACCAATGGCTCACCTGAATACTGGGTCCCATGGACCTGGTATGCGTGGATTTCCTATGTATAGAACCAGACGCTCGATTAATCGGCAATGTGTTAGTTATTACCTATCATTACACCCGCTATGCCGAAGCCTTCCCCACCAAAGACCAGAAGGCCATCACAGTGGCGAAGATCCTGTGGGAGCGATATTTCGTGCACTATGGTTTACCTAACCGCTTACATTGAGATCTAGTTTGGGACTTTGAGAGTAAACTCATCAGGGAATTACTCAAGCTCCTCAACATCACTTAGTCCCGAATGACCCCGTACCATCCGAAGGGAGACGGTCTGCCAGAGCGGTTTAACAGGACGCTATTCAATATGCTGGGTACCCTGAAAGGATCGCAGAAAAGTGAGTGGAGCAAGTATGTGGAAACATTGGTACATGAATATAATTGTACCCACCACGAGTCCACAGGATTCTCTCCATACTTTCTTATGTTCGGTCGAGAAGCCCGGCTGCTGGTAGACGTGTGTCTGAGAGTATCAACAGATGGGGTACACAATACAACGCACTTCTGATATGTGCAACGGCTCCAAGAAAGTCTGCAACAGGCTCACAAGCTAGCCAAAATGTCGTCATCTCAGCTGAATGCTAACAATGAAAGACGCTATGACCATAAGGTCAGACATTGGGAGATTTGTCCTGGAGATGCTGTGCTCCTCCGTAACCTCGGAATCCCCGGGAAACATAAATTGGCCGGCCGTTGGTGAGATGGAGTGTTCAAGGTTGAGTCGCAGATGCCGGGCCTCCCGGTCTACCATATAAAAGACACGGATGGCCAGGTAAGGATCTGGCATTGGAATCATCTCCTCCAGTACTTATCCCACAAGTGGGAGATGACGAGCCAGAAATACAGACTACACCACTGGAGGGTGAGCCGGACAGATCGGAAAACCATGAGGAAACCATAAACGAGACCACCAAGGACAGTGAATAAACAGTCAACGAAACAGCAGAAGATCCAATGGAGGGACCCGAAGGAGCTTATATGTTTGGATCGGATTGATTACCGTTTTTAATTTATTATTTCTTGTCTTGGCTCCTGCTTTTAATTGATGTGTTGGCTAGTTGTTTTATTGATTAATTGATTTTTTGGTTACTACTTTAAATTCTTTAATTGTTTTGTTGGTTAGTGCTCTTATTAATAGAATTGGTTGGCTAGTGTTTTTATTTATTGAATTGTGGTGTTTAGGTGCTTGTGTATTTTTTATTATTGTGTATTTTGGGCCTTAATGTTTATTTGGGTGACCATTGAGTGGTATAGTGGCTTATCATGCCCATATTATACGGGTATGATGTACCTCTATGCCAATCAATGGGTACAGGGTGGGTATAGTGGGTCCGGGGTGGGTGGTTAGGGCTCCCGGGTGGCTAGCGGTGGATGGGGGTTAACACCTTAATTACTATAGCGGTTATTAACCGTTAAGGTGATTGAGGGGTTAGGGGCCATTAGATTGTTTTATTTCATGTATTATTTCTGGCAATGGAGGAAATGGCCCTGCAGTATGCTGACGAGGATGCCCTTCAGAATGGCAGTGGTAAGTGGAAAGTAATCTGGGCACGATGCCAAACTTTTTCTCCCAGGTAATGCCTCGTGATAAGTTATATTCTGCCCTAAGCAGAAGCACTCATCGCGATATTTCACCTGCAGAACTCAGTCCCACACCCTTTTTATGTCAGGGTATTGTGGGATTATTATAACGAAAGGTCACTCAGAGTTTGTATAAGATAAGGTTTGTTGTTTATTGTAATACAACAAAATAACCAGAAAACATCATAAGCAAAATTGCAAAGAAATTAGCTAACAGTAAGCTAACAGCTAACAGTAAGATAACAATCCATTTCTACCTATGCAGAGATTATTTAGTTAGTATGCTTGTCATACTCACGAACCCAAAGATATTATGATAGGTCACGCCAGTCTCATCTAGGTCTCGTCTCAGTGTGGCTCGCCACTCGGTTCTAATTTAACATCGCGTGATGCTAACCTTTTATTGTGTGTTTTTCGTTCATGGCGTACGTGTTGTATGTGAGCATTATCTGTGGCTGATGACGTGTCTTACTGGCATTACAGTTTAACCACAGAGTGCTTACAGTTCAAACAACTTCTGCTTTTATGCTAAGTACCTGCCTCTTAATGACATATATTAACAATACATCCTGGCCATTTCTCAGCAGACCAAAGAAATCCTAACTGCAAAACTTCTAGTAACTGATATTATGTCCAGGGCAAGAAAAATAGCTAATATTCTGACAGTATGCTCTAAACTGTACTAAGACATATAATTATACTATATATGTACCTTATGCTACCTGTAATCCATAACAAAAGGTTTTTATTTACATTATTATTGCTGACTGGCTAATGTTTGTTTTAATAATGGGCAAATGAGATATTATCCATATCTGGATAATAGTTATTTTGCACATTACTGTATTGTATGTGTTTGGTGGGGGGAAGGTGTATTTATTGAATTGTATGCCACATTTATTTTTTTTACAACAGGATTGGTACCGCGGGGACCCATGGGGACAACCCGAGGATCCCCGAACACCCACGAGAACCACCCGAGGACCCCCGGACACCCACGGGACTATCCAGGGACCCCCACACACCCGTTGGGGCCCCCAGACACCCACAGGGACCACCTCGAGGCCCACGGACATCCGCAGGGACAACCCGAGGACCCTCGTAGGCCTCTGGTATGAATCCTGTTTTAAAAAAAAAAAAATGATGGTTTCATGTGGGGGCAAAGGGGGTGGGATGTGTATTGGTGATTCTAACATATTGTAATGTTTATGGGGGGCAGAGGGGGTGAATGAAGGGCCAAGTACCCGCTTCACTCACCCCCTTTGCCCTTAATAAAGCAGATATTGTGCCTTAAACCCTTAATTGCCTTAGTGGTTATCGCTGTTTTATGAAGCTGCTTTAATGTAATTTTTATTAATAGTGTGCGGGAGCAGGGGGTCTCCTGAGCTGAACCGCATTGATTTCAGCCTCGGGGACTCCCTGCTTCCCTAGTTACAGGCCCAGATATGGGGTGCCGGTGTCTCATTCATGATTTAAATCCCTCCGATCACATGACTCGGACGATTTAAAAATGGCGCAGAGACTGACACCCGATGCGCCATACCAGGGCCTATAACTCGTGAAGCAGCATGCCGCTGAGCCTGAAATCAAAGTGCTTCATCTCAGGAGACCCCCTGCTCCCGCACACTATTAATAAAAATGACATTAAAGGAGCTTCATTACCTTAGCAGATAGCCGCTACGGTAACGAATCTGTTAAAATTTAGAATTATGTTTTTATTTCTAGTGTATTGTAGGATGGGGCCTCCTTAGCAGAACCGCATTGATTTCAGGTTCGGGGACCCCCTGCTTCCCAAGATACAGGTCCCGTTATAGGGTGCCAGGATCTCCTATGCATTGAAATGTCCCGCGTCACGTGACCGTGGGAATAAAATTCATAGGAGATACCGGCACCCCATAATGGGGCCTGTATCTCGGGAAGCAGGGGGTCCCCAGACCTGAAATCAACGCGGTTCTGATCCGGAGACCCCCTGCTCATCTTCACTGGTAATAAAATTAAAACAAAAAAATATTTTGGCCGAGATTTGCACAGAGAGAGGCGGCTCTCTCTCTCTCTCTCTGCAGCAGAAACAACTCGCCAGATGAGCCCTTATCACAGGAGCGAACATCTCGTCGTTGGCTACTCGCCATTTTTGTAAATGTTGCTATCACTGGTATTCGGGGCATTCTGCATACCATGATAGCAACGCTGTCAAAAATGGCGATTTAAAAACAATGGCGGTTTTTTTTTTATCAGCGATTACTGCATGAGGCCCATAGATTTCTATTCAGTTCATTCAAAGTCAGACATCCCCACAGTATAAAATATACATATAAAAGTATACATACAGTCATGCGAAAAAGAAAGTACACCCTCTTTGAATTCTATGGTTTCACATATCAGGACATAATAACAATCATCTGTTCTTTAGCAGGTCTTAAAATTAGGTAAATACAACCTCAGATGAACAATAACACATGACATATTACACAGTGTCATGATTTATTTAACAAAAATAAAGCCAAAATTGAGAAGCTATGTGTGAAAAACTAAGTACACCCTTACTGCTTCCATAGGAATTAAGATGATAAGTAGCAGACAGGTGCTGCTAATCAAATGCCCTTGATTAATTGATCATCAGCAAGTGTGACCACCTCTATAAAAGCCGAAGTTTTGGCAGTTTGCTGGTCTGGAGCATTCAGGTGTGTGATTACACAATGCCAAGGAGGAAAGACATCAGCAACGATCTTAGAGAAGCAATTGTTGCTGCCCATCAATCTGGGAAGGGTTATAAGGCCATTTCCAAACAATTTAAAGTCCATCATTCTACAGTGAGAAAGATTATTCAAAAGTGGAAAACATTCAAGACAGTTACCATTCTTCCAAGAGTGGACATCCCAGCAAATTCACCCCAAGGTCAGACCGTACAATGCTCAGAGAAATTGCAAAATACCCAATAGTTACATCTCAGACTCTATAGGCCTCAGTTAGCATGTTTAATGTTAAAGTTCATGACAGTACAATTAGAAAAAGTTGAGAGAAAAACTGGCATAGCACAGATCACTCGAGATAAAATAGCTTTATAACAATAAAATATTATACTCACATTCTAACAATAAAATACGGGCATATCACACTGCATTAGTGTAGGAAGATTTTAGCCAGCTGGCTCACCGTCCTGCAACGTTCCCCCACTCCTCCGCCTCAGCCCCCGGTCAGCTGTTACACTGCTCCGACTGGCATCTGACGTCACTTCTGGGTTCGTCGCGCGGTGAGTGCTGGATCTTCCTGCAACTTCTCTGCTGTATGCTCCGGTCTGAATGAAAACTCCCACTCTACGCGTTTCAAAAGCAACTGCTTTCTTCCTCAGCCATTGCCAAACCAATTGCGTCCATAGTCAACTCTATCCTGTCTGCAGGCCATATCTCTAAGACCAGAAAACTGCCAGAGTTGTCCCAATCTTCAAAAGTGGGGACAAAAACACTGTCTCAAACTACAGGCCAATCTCACTTCTCCCAATTTTATCCAAAGTCATGGAAAAATGTGTCCACTCCCAATTAAGCGATTTCTATACCAAGACAAATTTCCCTAGCCAATTCCAATCTGGGTTTCGTCCCAAAAACTCCACCGTAACTACCCTGCTAAAAGTTTGCAATGAAATCCAGTGTGGAATTGAACGGGGACAACTCACTGGTGCAGTATTCCTAGATTTTGCAAAGGCTTTTGACACAGTTGATCATGCTATCCTGCTTAACAAACTCCAGAGCTCTGGAATAGGGAAGCATGCTTTAAACTGGTTTCAGTCCTACCTATCAGGAAGATCCCAACATGTGTCCATCTCAGGCTCTAACTCCAACCCCATGGATTTCACCTGTGGTGTCCCGCAAGGCTCTGTTCTGGGGCCCCTACTCTTCTCAGTGTTCATTAATGATCTTCCCACAGCTTGTAAGGTAGCCTCAATACACATGTATGCAGACGACACAATCCTATATGCACACAGCCATAGCCTCTCTGACCTTCAACACATACTTCAGTCTGACTTTTTGAAACTCGAAAACTGGATTTCCCAAAACAAACTGTTTTTAAACACTGACAAGACTGTAACAATGGTATTTGGGACCAAGACTACATTTGTAAAGCTTCCAGTGACTGAGTTCCTGATCAGAACCAACGCTAACACCACCCTAACCCCTGTCACTAGTTTTAAATACCTGGGCTTATGGTTTCACTCCCACTTAACATTCGGGATGCACATTGATACCATGACAACCAAAACCTATGCCAAACTAGGGGTGCTTTACAGGAACAAATCCTCCCTAAGTCTCCTGGTCAGAAAGCGTATCGCACAGCAGATGCTAATGCAAATTATTGACTATGGAGACATAGTATATGGCTCGGCACCTCAAACCCACCTTAGCAAACTTGACACCCTCTACAATTCAATTTGTCGTTTTGTTCTCCAATGCAACTACAACACACATCACTGCGATATGCTCAAAGAACTAGATTGGTCATCACTAGAGTCTAGGCGAAAAATTCACCTTTCCTGTCTTGCCTTTAAATTCTTCATTTGCAAGCTACCCAGCTATCTGAACAAGCTCCTCACCCCTACCACATGCAGCACCTATCACCTGAGATCAGACTCCAAAAGACTGTTCATGGTCCCAAGGCTCAACAAAGTATCCGGACGTTCCTCCTTCTCCTACCGTGCACCCCAAAACTGGAACAACCTACCAGAGACTCTCACATCCAGCACCAGTTTAAGTTCTTTCAAATCTAAGGCTGTCTCACATTTTAATCTGGTCTGTAACTGTTTCATACGCCCATAATATATATTATCTTTAACTGTGCACGCAATGTCTTGTATATAATGTATACCCTGTTCATTTATGTAACTGTATTTGTAACCAAGTATTATTTGTTTTACTCTGTGCCCAGGACATACTTGGAAACGAGAGGTAACTCTCAATGTATTACTTCCTGGTAAAATATTTTATAAATAAATAAATAAAATAAATAAGTAGCAGACAGGTGCTGCTAATCAAATGCCCTTGATTAATTGATCATCAGCAAGTGTGACCACCTCTATAAAAGCCAAAGTTTTAGCAGTTTGCTGGTCTGGAGCATTCAGGTGTGTGTTAACACAATGCCAAAGAGGAAAGACATCAGCAATGATCTTAGAGAAGCAATTGTTGCTGCCCATCAATCTGGGAAGGGTTATAAGGCCATTTCCAAACAATTTAAAGTCCATCATTCTACAGTGAGAAAGATTATTCAAAAGTGGAAAACATTCAAGACAGTTGCCAATCTTTCCAGGAGTGGACATACCAGCAAATTCACCCCAAGGTCAGACCGTGCAATGCTCAGAGAAATTGCAAAAAAAAAACAAGAGTTACATCTCAGACTCTTCATGCCTCAGTTAGCATGTTAAATGTTAAAGTTCATGACAGTACAATTAGAAAAAGACTGAACAAGTATGGTTTGTTTGGAAGGGTTGCCAGGAGAAAGCTTCTTCTCTCTAAAAAGAACATGGCAGCACGGCTTAGGTTTGCAAAGTTGCATCTGAACAAACCTAGAGAGATAACGACAAAAGAAACAGCGCAAAAAACCTCATAGTGTAGAATGTAAAAAATTATATTGTGATAAAACAGGTGAGTATTGCACGTACATCAGTTTAAAATTTACTAGCAGTACATGTATATGGACATGTTACCAATCAGCAACAGATGGTGGGTAACGGTCACTGGATGGAATCTCTTCTCCTCTCACGTCTCCCGTGGGTACTCTCTGCACCGCTCAAACTGATGAAACCGAATGGCAGACACACTCCATGTACGAAACGAGTTGGATTAAGAGGGCACATTCCTAGCACTACCCGCTGTGTGATTTTACCCCATCTGCCATTCGGTTTCATTTCCGTTACACCCGCTGCTTCTCCGGCCGGCCGAGACTGTATAGCTACCGGCGCCACTTGATGACGTCACTGACGCGCGCTCAAAGTGGATGCCGTGCATGCAGATAGACGCCTGAAAGCCAGGGAGAGAGAGCCTGCTTCCCCGCAATAGCTGCCGTGAGTACGCCGTGGGACAGCTGAAGTCCATCTGGTTGCTGTGTCCACGCCGTGGGGCAGCCGCCTTCCATCAAGGCGAGTTTGAGCGGTGCAGAGAGTACCCACGGGAGACGTGAGAGGAGAAGAGATTCCATCCAGTGACCGTTACCCACCATCTGTTGCTGATTGGTAACATGTCCATATGCATGTACTGCTAGTAAATTTTAAACTGATGTACGTGCAATACTCACCTGTTTTATCACAATATAATTTTTTACATACTACACTATGAGGTTTTTTGCGCTGTTTCTTTTGTCGTTATCTCTCTAGTTTTGGTCTGTGGAGCCATTCCACGAATTCAGCAGCATATCCTCACACTTAAAGTAACAGGTTTACCTTATATTTTATTATAATTATATATCACTGAATATTCACCATTAAGCACATATTCACGATTATTAGAGCGCAGTTCACTCTTTGTTTCTATCTGAACAAACCACAAGACTTCTGGAACAATGTCCTTTGGACAGACGAGACCAAAGTGGAGATGTTTGGCCATAATGCACAGCGCCACGTTTGGCAAAAACCAAACACAGCATATCAGCACAAACACCTCATACCAACTGTCAAGCACGGTGGTGGAAGGGTGATGATTTGGGCTTGTTTTTGCAGCCACAGGACCTGGGAACCTTACAGTCATTGAGTCGACCATGAACTCCTCTGTATACCAAAGTATTCTAGAGTCAAATGTGAGGCCATCTGTCCAATATCTAAAGCTTGGCCACAATTTGGTCATGCAACAGGACAATGATGCCAAGCACACCAGCAAATCTACAACAGAATGGCTGAAAAAGAAAAGAATCAAGGTGTTGCAATGGCCCAGTCAAAGTCCAGACCTCAACCTGATTGAAATGCTGTGGCTGGACCTTATGTGAGCTGTCATTAAACAAATGCCCACAAAACTCAATGAACTGAAGCAACGTTGTAAAGAAGAGTGGGCCGAAATTCCTCCACAATGATGTGAGCGACTGATAAAGTCATACAGAAAACGATTACTTCAAGTTATTTCTACTAAAGATGGTTCTACAAGCTATTGAATCATAAGGTGTACTTAGTTTTTCACACATGGCTTCTCCATTTTGGCTTTATTTTTGTTAAATAAATCATGATACGGTGTAATATGTCATGTGTTCTTGTTCATCAGAGGTTGTATTTACCTAATTTTAAGACCTGCTAAGGAACAGATGATTGTTATTATGTCCTGATATGTAAAACCATGGAATTCAAAGAGGGTGTACTTTCTTTTTCACATGACTGTATATCATCTTTTCATGTCTTCTTGGGACATACCCCAGGTGTGTATGCTGGATGTATTAAAGCATATGGAAGACAGTCATATATGGCATATATCTTTATATTTCACCTGCAAGGTGTAACAAGCCGTTAAGAAGCCATTATGGTCAGTAGTAAATATTAGTACACGACTATGCACATATATTAGCACATTACCCCGCAGCTACCAGTTATACTTTGGGACATGGAGGTTCTCAAACCACATGCAGCCTCTAGAGGGGTATCCCCATGTAGACCTGATCTAATCGTATCAGAAATCCTTGTCATGTCAATCATGGCCCCCGTTGACCAAGGTAAGGTATCATGTGGGAAAATCAAAGTAAACAGTGATACAAGCCATTCAGTCATGGAGCTCCCAGCCTCACCACCTTTCCACCAATGTCACCGTCGTGACTTCATTAAAACCCAACGCACGTTTCATGTGTTTTGCACGCTACTTCAGGGGAGGAGAAGTAACTGTCGCTCCATGAATGATCACTAAATACCCTTCTAAGATGGGGGCCTGGTTAAATCCCTGGGCCATTCTCAGAGATGTTAACCATTAGTTGGCATCTGTCTCTCCCTAGGCGTATCACAGAATGCCACATTTATTACGGTCAATCAGCTCTATGTATGGGGCTATAATATATGAGACCTATTTCCAATAAAATTAAGAATTAAATTCCCTTTACTGTAAGTACTCCCTTTTAAAGTGCCTATATTTTCTTTTACTTTTCAGAATTGCCACCCAATGGGGGAATATCCTTGATATTAAAGGTAGGTCTTCCATCTCAGATTACTTAAATTCAAACAAGGGGTTTGTGTCAGTAGGAGGAATAGGAGGAAGAATGTTAAAAAAATATTTTGTAAACATTGGGGAAACGTACATAAGGACCCAATTCTACAACAAGTTTTGCCATCAAACCCAGAGATAATATTTACAAAAGCTCTCAATCTTAAGCAAAGGATGGCTCTGAGTTGTTTGAAGCAGAAATGTGTGAGACCTGTGACTGTAACAAAGGGATTCTTCAAGTGTCACAGCTGCACAGGGTACAAATTACATCCGAATTCTCAAAAAAGCTTTAGAGAGATTCAGTCTGAAATTACACGAGAAAAACACAAAACAAAAGATTTGATACCTTGTAATTCATATTATGTGATCTACATGTTACAATATCCGTGTAATAAACAGAATATAGGAAGGACGACACACAAATTAAAAATAAGTGTGGCAGAGCATATTGAGAGAGGCTGTATGCAACAGAGTGTCTCAAGACATTTTAAGGAGTGTCATGCACAAAATCCAAATGGTCTAAAATGTTATGGCATTGAGAAAATACATCCAAATTGGAGAGGCGGCAACCAAGTCATTAAAATTTCCAGACAGGAAACATATTGGATTTATGCCCTGAAAACATTAGTGCCATTAGTACAATTATTATTATTGTTATTATAGTCTCCTAGCTTTATGGGAATTATCTAACTAAAGTCTTTCTAAGACCGTGCCTATAGTGCCGTCGACGGCGACACGACGGTGATGTCACCCGTCGCCGTAGCCACCAGCGAAAGTTATGTTTCGCCAGGTGGCGGCGGCGCGGGATTCCGCCAACTTGATTTGTTCAAGGGCCGTCACATGACGAGACAGCCCTTGAAAAATCTAATTTTGCCGGCTTCCATTTTCGCGACAACGACGTCGCTCCGTCGCTTTGAGAGGCAATGTATTTGTTTTCGGGCGACGTTGCGTCGCCGTCGCCGGCACTATAAGCACAGCCTAAGGGTACTGAGATTAATCAATTGACTAATTAAAATTAAATAAGTGTCAAATCTAAATGAATCTATGAGTAACAGGTTTCTAGTGTGGTAATGAATGACTTTTATTAAATGACATCCTTTTGCAGAATGCTGGGTAAATATAAAAGATTTATGACATATATATTACCACAATATGAGGTAATGTTAACTATAACTATGAAGGGTGGTTATATGTAGGTCATTTAGTGTATTAACAATATGCACTTCCATAATTAATCTATATAAAAGACTATCTCTCAATATATAGTAAATCATGATAAGATGTGTCTATTAACACTATATATAAAATATTGATAAATAGGTAACCTTGTGTCTAATTTGTCCACCTACCAAAGGTCTATTCAAATTAATACTATATGTAATGTGATACCCCTTCAGACTTAATTCAATTGCTGAATAATCTATTTAGCTAATGAGTAAACAGAAATAATAAGTATTAGGTGTCTGTAGTTTGGGTATAATGTGTGTTGGTCTGTATATAAGGTCTCCTGTATAATTATAATTACAGTATTTGTATCAAAATGGGCTCTTTTCTTTTCATCAAAACCATTTAATACATTTAATATGACTATCCAATCAACAATAAGAGGTTTCTATAAAACCCTAGGTAGGGATAGGTACAAGGTATCTTCCCCTGACGAAGCCACAGCCATGAAACGCGTAGGGTGTGTTATTGCAGTGTCCAGATTGAGAAGATTGCCATCCGAGGTCCATCACGGAACCGGAGTCCACAGCGACGAAAGCGGAGCCGAGATCTCGCGAGACTGTGAGACTGTGACGCGATCGCGTGATGCGGAAGTGATCGCGGGTGATTGCAGATGCTGGTACTGGAGCAACATTGATTGTGAGAGACTCAGAAGTAAATCTCTCAACTGCGCATTTTATACTCTAACAGTGTGAGTGCACTACCTGTGAGGTATCTTATACTAATTTTTATTAAACAGTTTTACACTACATTGTTTTTTTTCCCTACCTTACCTCTTACATGGGACCTGTGCTTGAGATGGAGGCTGTGTCCAGAGTATTAATTCCAATTGTGGGATCCTGTTGCTGAAGCTGTTAGAGGGTGTGGAGATTCTCTGCTGGTTTAAAGACGATTTTAAGCTGAGTTCCTGGTCCCAATGGGGGATAAAGGCATTGATTTATCTACATAATTGTGAGTGCATATTTTACCATCAACTAGGTGCATTTGTTTGAACATACTACCCTATGATTGTTCTCCTTTTTGGTCTTCTCTTCCCTATTTTTTGCAACTGGGTCGTTCTTCTGGAATGTATATCTATATATTTCCTATATTAGGTCATGGAGATATGGTATAGTATAGTAATGAAAAAGCCCATGTAATGCTGTACAGTAGGAGTGATATTTATTGTTAAGACCCACCTCTAATAGTCAAAATGAGCTTAATTGGTTTAAACTGTATCCCAGAAACCCACTGCCCCCTATAGTCAGGTTAGTATTACATCCCTAATAATTCTGATGAATATAAAGGGACATATATCTATCTGACCTTTGAGGATATTAGGTGGCTTCACTTCATCCACGAGGGTTCCAATTTGTGATAAGATGATTTGGATTGACCACTGGTCCCCTGGAACCGACTTCGGACTGTAAAACCTGTCCTAAGCACCACCAGCAGTTAGCTGTTGGAGAGGTGTCGGATTTCCCCTACCTCTGTTCCTGGATCAGCTGGAGCCTTGTTATTCTTCTGACACACCTATCCACTGCAAGTTTTGATCATACCTGGCAAAAGTGAGCATTTGCCTGTAGCTACCTATTTATTATTTAATCTTTGGAACAGTAATATGCTATGGGGCATGAACTTCTCTTTGTGTTGTTGTAGACAGTCATCGTTGATGAGGTAGATCGCATGAGAAGCTGCCCTAAACTGTGGATTACAGTTTTGATTTGCCACAGATTTTCATTTGTGAACTATTCAACTGAAACTGTAAGGACTTGACTTTATTATTCACATTTTTATTTATTGTCACCCCTTCACTGTATATTTCTTAATATTGATATATACAGTTATATCTTTCATTTGTATTTGTCAAAGTTATATTCACTTCACTCACATATTATATTAGAGTTTAGCGCTGTCATATATTTCCTTTTTTTGGGCATATATCTATGCGGGTTGTCATAGGATGTGAAGGTACAATGTCACCTGCTGCAGCCCACCTCTAGTGGTCAAGAAAGGCCTAGTTAATAATGGCTGTTGCATTGACTACATCCAACCTCTGAATGGCAGAAATGGGCTGGTAGTGGGGATATCACTACCCATCATGTGATGTAGTAAGAATGATATTTATAGCTGAGACCCGCCTATAGTAGTCCAAACGAGCCTAATATATCCTAACTATGGCAGTGACTATCTCCTAAGAACCAATTGCCCCCCAATATTCCGAGGTAATGAAATAGATGCGTTGGAACCTCTGAAGGACATTGATTTTTTTCCCCAATTATGTCTGTCACTAGATTAACATGGGTTCCCCATCTATATATATGATAGATAGATCGATGATAGATCGATATGTAACATATGTCATAACTCGATGCCCAGGACATACTTGAAAACGAGCGGTAACTCTCAATGTATTACTTCCTGTAATTTATAAATAAATAATATATCTTATACTAGGATGTTGGGTGTGGTGGTACTTATTTCAGCCCACCTCTAGTAGTCAAAGTAGGCCAGGTTGGTGACAACTATAACATCGACTAGATCCCACCTATAAAAGGCAGAAATGGTTGATAGTAGGTATATCCCTATATCTTATGTGATACTGTAGGAGTGATATTAGTTACTACTGCCCTCCTCTAATACTCAAAATGAGCCTAACTAGTTCAGACTACAGAAATAACAATTTCCCATGGGTCCATTGCCCCCTTTGGTATTCCATATCTGGTGATACAGGTAAATAGGGGAGTTATGTAGCTAGAAAGGATACGGTAGGAGACTGGGCAAGGGGGAGGGGACGGGAATATATCTCTACATGTCACTAATTAGACACAATTAGCTTACCAATTAGATTGTAAGCTCTTTGGAGCAGGGACTCCTTTTCCTAAATGTTACTTTTATGTCTGAAGCACTTCTTCCCATTATGTGTTAGTTGTATTATTTGTTATTTATATGATTGTCATGTGTATTACTGCTATGAAGCGCTATATACATTAATGGCACTATATAAAAAAAGGAATACATACATGGTCAAAGGGGCATACAGTTATGTAAAAAAAAAGAAAGTACGCCCTCTTTGAATTCTATGGTTTTACATATCAGGACATACTAACAGTCATCTGTTCCTTAGCAGGTCTTAAAATTGGGTAAATACAACCTCAGATGAACAACAACACATGACATATTCTGTGTCATGATTTATTTAACAAAAATAAAGCCAAAATGGAGAAGCTATGTGTGAAAAACTAAGTGCACCCTTTCTGCTTCTATAGGAATTAAGATGCTAAATAGCAGACAGGTGCTGCTAATCAAATGCTCTTGATTAATTGATCATCAGCAAGTGTGACCACCTCTATAAAAGCCGAAGTTTTAGCAGTTTGCTGGTCTGGAGCATTCAGGTGTGTGTTAACACAATGCCAAGGAGGAAAGACATCAGCAATGATCTTAGAGAAGCAATTGTTGCTGCCCATCAACCTGGGAAGGGTTATAAGGCCATTTCCAAACAATGTAAAGTTCATCATTCTACAGTGACAAATATTATTCAAAGTGGAAAACATTCAAGACAGTTGCCAATCTTCCCAGGAGTGGATATCACAGCAAATTCACCCCAAGGTCAGACGTACAATGCTCAGAGAAATTGCAAAAAAACAAGAGTTACATCTCAGACTCTACAGACCTCAGTTAGCATGTTAAATGTTAAAGTTCATGGCAGTACAATTAAAAAAAGACTTAATAAGAATGGTTTGTTTGGAAGGGTTGCCAGGAGAAAGCCTCTTCTCTCTAAAAATGACATGCAACACGGCTTAGGTTTGCAAAGTTGCATCTGAACAAACCACAAGACATCTGTAACAATGTCCTTTGGACAGACGAGACCAAAGTGGAGATGTTTGGCCATAATGCACAGCGCCACGTTTGGCGAAAACCAAACACATCATATTAGCACAAACACCTCATATCAACTGTCAAGCACGGTGGTGGAGGGGTGATGATTTGGGCTTGTTTTGCAGCCACAGGACCTGGGATCTTGCAGTCATTGAGTCGACCATGAACTCCTCTGTATACCAAAGTATTCTAGAGTCAAATGTGAGACAGCTAAAGCTTTGCCAAAATTTGGTCATGCAACAGAACAATGATCCCAAGCACACCAGCAAATCTACAACAGAATGGCTAAAAAAATAAAAGAATCAAGGTGTTGCAATGGCCCAGTCAAAGTCCAGACCTCAACCCGATTGAAATGCTGTGGCTGGACCTTAAGGGAGCTGTGCATAAACAAATGCCCACAAACCTCAATGAACTGAAGCAACGTTGTAAAGAAGAGTGGGACAAAATTCCTCCACAACGATGTGAGAGACTGATAAAGTCATACAGAAAACGATTACTTCAAGTTATTGCTGCTAAAGATGGTTCTACAAGCTATTGAATCATAAGGTATACTTAGTTTTTCACAAATGGCTTCTCCATTTTGGCTTTATTTTTGTTAAATAAATCATGAGACGGTGTAATATGTAATGTGTTGTTGTTCATCTGAGGTTGTATTTACCTAATTTTAGGACCTGCTAAGGAACAGATGATTGTTATTATGTCCTGATATGTAAAACCATAGAATTAAAAGAGGGTGTACTTTCTTTTTCACACTATTGTATATACAGTAATATACTGTATCCCTGCTGAAAGCTAATTGAAAAAAATAAAGAATGCTGATTTGAACAGGAAATTGATTCCTGATTATTATATCGAGAAGTGCATTTTCTAACATTAATGGTGGAGAATGCCAAATGGACTAACAGCTAAAGGGGGGAAGGTGAGAGTTATTGTGTCTCCCAAAAGGAGAGGGGGTTTTCATAAACCTTATCCCCATGCTGTCAACTTTGTCTATGCCGATCCGGAATTGAAAGACTTCAAGGATATTGGTTCCAGTTCAGGAGGAAAAATTTGGTTAACCGTGAGGATAAAGAAAGGACGTCCATGATTGTGAGAAGTACTAAGACCAGACAGAGACAAGATCAGCACCCAAGGTCGCCTGGTTACTTCATATTTGACGGGCCCAGAGAAAGGCAGGGTGTCTCTGAAGCAAGGATACAGAGAAAAAAAGGGGTGATATAGAGGTTGCGCACCTACCTCTGATCCCTTGTATGTTATTTGTTACTTACATATTGACCGAAGGTAGTCAAATGTAAAGGGGTTTTTTAAGTCCATATATTGATTATCGCCTAAAAATGGACTGGCTAAAAAAGAGAAAAGCCTCCACATATTCATTGGATACCAACATCTCAGGGGTGTAATCCTTTGAATATTTAGGATGATTATATGTTGTTTGTCCTAGATGGAATTGAAGAAGTAGAAAAGAGGAAGTTTGAAATGTTTAAAGATAAAAGAAAGTCTGAGTTTCTGAAAAAAATGGTTTTGATACATGAGGATACATAATAATTAAATGGGAAATTGACCTAAATTGTAAGCAATGTGCAGAGTTAGAGTTGAAAAATCAGTTTTGCAAAATTCCTAGAACTGTATCAGGAAAACATTTTAAATTGTATGCTTTGTGGAAAGAGAAGCAGAAGAAGAGATTAGCAGAAATATAGAGGAATTGCAATGAAAATCATGGTTAGGGATTGATACTCAACGAAAAATCAATTCAGCTCTCATGTCTGTAGCCCACAGCAGCAGAAGCAGCCCGCACCTTTCGTCACTGAAACTTACACAGTGCAGTTCACTGACATGAAATTAACCCTGGAAAAAGTTATCTAGGATTCTAAAGTTGTTTTCAAATAGTTTTTAAACAAATTTAATGCATATTATGAAAGTTTTCAGATTAGTTATTATAAGAATGAAAATAGGAAATTCTTATTAAATTAGTTTTTTTATGCAGGAAAAATAATCAAATTGTTTTTTTGTTTTGTTTTTCTCACCAACAATGTAGAGAAATACTATTGTTTAGTGCAGATTTTGGTATCAATGACAAGGTATAATTTTTTAGGATCATATGTAATTATTTGGCTACAAAATTAGAAGTTTATAATTTCTGGTTGTCTAAATAATTCTGTGTTCCAAGCTAAGAAAGAAAATGTTTTTTTATTTGTTGGTTTTTGAGAGATTATGGTAAATAGTTTAAGGAGTAATTATTATATGTTGTGGAGTGAAATGTTTTTATGTCATTCTAACATTTAATAATTTTCAATTAAAGAATAAGGGTTAACATATGTAGTATTCTATTGAACCATTGCATTAGTAGATTTAAAAGAAAATGTTTGTAAATTGCCAGTTGTGCAAAGACTGTGTATGTGTTCTATGGGACTATACAGTGTATTAAATACCTGTTAGAGGTATGGAATATTGCAAAAGACTCTTAAAGTAATAAGTTTCCCAATATTGATTTGTATTTCTAGAGGTTATTAAGAATTTATATTAGTGTTAGGTACCCTTGAGATGTGGTCTGCCGTGTAGGTGCTCAAGGGCTTACAACACTTTGGCCAAAGAGTTAAACTGAAAGACCATTTTATTCAAAAGATATCTATATATATATTTAGGCACTGTACCGTGTATAAGTTTCATTGGATGTAGCACTGAGCTCTGTCTGTGTTTCATGTTCTGTCTCTGGTTTTAAATATATATTGCCATGCTCAGTAGCACTCCTCTGTGACACTTATACGCTTATATATATATGTTGTGTTTATTTTGGGGGTTCAATATGAGCTTGTAGGTGTCCTGTATGTTTTACAATTCTTGTTCAGCTGGTCTTAGCTGATTGGAGGGTGGCTCCTCCTCCCTAGTTTGAAGCTCACCCGCTTCCACTTTTAAATGGTTAAAAGCTCACTCCATTGCATCTCCCACTCTCAGGGGAACTTGCTTGCAGTTTGATTGTGACAAATCTAATACAGAGTACTTTTCCTGGTAATGTACAGGTTAATAAGAGCTTTAATCAGACAGAACTATGCAACTAATTTTGACAGATTTATTATAAATCATTCTTCCTGGTAATGCACAGGTTATTAAGAATTTATATTAGTGTTAGGTACCCTTGAGATGTGGTCTGCCGTGTAGGGGCTCAAGGGCTTACAACACTTTGGCCAAAGAGTTAAACTAAAAGACCATTTTATTCAAAAGATATCTATATATATATTTAGGCACTGTACCGTGTATAAGTTTCATTGAATGTAGCACTGAGCTCTGTCTGTGTTTCATGTTCTGTCTCTCGTATAAGAAGGGAGCAATGTATAACATAAAATGACTACCTTCTAAAAGATGCTTGGTACATTGGATGGAAACATCTAATAACTACCTTCTGATGCTTTAAACTGCGCTGAAGCATCTAATAGGCTGTATCCTTGCTACATGAAAGCTGATTGAAGAAATAATAATAAACGAATGCTGATTCTGAACTGGAACCTGATTATTGATTATTATATCAAGTGGAGGCTTTTCTAACAGATGTCACATACTTTTTTTTTTAAATGGCTGCCATCACATGGTACAGGAACCAATGGGATTGTGAGATATACCACGGGGAACACATATTTTAGTCCGCTCATCACAAATGTGCTGTTCGTGACATCATATTTGCAAGGAATCTTATATGGCATATCCCTAAAATCGACCACCACTTAATACAACTCTATTGGGACCAGCTTTGTGACTGGAGCAAACTCCATGCTAACAACCCCTAATATCCTCACCCTCAAACCTTAATGGGATCAGCTGCACAGTTAAACCTTACTCCACGCTGAGGCATACTGTAATCTGTTCAACAATGTGTAGCCACTTTACCTTTTGTTTTTACATTGCCACTTACTCCCTCTAGATTATAAACTTTCACAAGCAGTGCCCTCGTTATCTTTTGTGTCTGTTTGCATTTTTCCTGACTTTGTATATCATTCTATTTATGTAATATACATAACTCTGTACGCTGCTGTACCGCACTGCAGAATATGTTTGCACTTTACAAGTAAACAATAATAATAATAATAATAATTTCAAGGGATATCAAAAGACCAAAACGATGACCAAAAATGGAGGATGAAATCAGAAAATGTATTGGGGCCACGTGGAGAAGAGAGACTTGCAGACACAGTACCTGGAAACTCATTGGGGAGGCCTTAAGCCAGAATTGGATCAATAAGTGTTGATGATGGATATGTACTGTATATTATTACTCATGGTAAGAGTTGAACTGCTACAATTGTAACCCTTTGGTGGTTAGAACACTGACGAGTTGCTTGCCTTGCTGGAAACATACTACAGTACACCCTTTTAATAGCCTTAAACAGTTAACATTTGCACTTTTACAATAATGGAGATATCCAAAATCATATATATAGGCAAATGGTCAAGAGGGACCACAGAACAATTCCCACTTAATTGCACTCTAGCCAAATTTCAATACAGTTTAAAGGGGATAGATTCCAAAAGTCCATATTGGACACCAGAGGGTTAAAATCACAACAAAAAAAAAAAATATTTATTAATATATGCTAACTCTTCTAGGTGAAACAAAAATCTTTATAACTTTCATGTATAAATAAAACCAATTAAAAGAGAAAGCGCTGGAGTATGCACAATGGCTGTGTGTTTATTCACACCCTGTTATGCAGAGTAAACATGTAAAGCTTCAAGGTCTATCCTCAAAAACCTCTTTCAGTCGTTTGGTTATCTGTCTAGTATATCCCATACATCAATTGTATAAATGTACCAAATCCATAATATAATGGATAGACCAACGTTGGTTATAGCTATCAACCCCTCAAAGATACCATATAGTCACAGGTATGCAAGTAATATCCACATGTGGCTAGTTAATACTCTGTGTGGATTCAAAACACCATATCCTGTGGTCTATTGCGTATAGGACACATAATGGGGCTTGCTATAAGATTAATACAACCGTTCAGCTTTCATGTCTCTGTTCGCAAGTCATTCTTGCCCGGCATTCTCCCTCTCAACTCCGAAAACGAAACCGGCTGACGTCATCAGTGTGTACGTCGCCTTAGACCCGACGATCGTTTCGCGCCGTAACTCAGCGCTTCTTCAAGGGTGGAGGAGTGTACAGTCACTCCCAAAGTACAAGTTATTTATACCCTCCAGGGGCGGGGTTAAGGGCGTGTACATCACGCAAGACATTCCCTTGTGCGTCAGTTCCCGCGATCGAAAGTACATAGCAATCTAGTGCAATGCTATTATGGTATGTATATGAATAGTATATACCCAGAGATGCAGACTCAAAAATACCCTTTTGAACACAGGGATAGTACATCCCCTTAGAGGTCAGATGAGATAATTTCTGATGTGTCGCGAACATGCTTCCAAGTGTACCTAGCAGGGTGAGGTAAATAATCAATATGTACAGTGAGTAAAGTAATGTGGTACTTAAATATTTATAGTGTAGGAATGTAGGCTCACTAAGTAGATCGCCCCTAAGGTCAATACGATCCAGCTAAGCATTTAACATATATTATCTGCCCAGATGGAAGATGACCATAGAACCTGTAATTTCAAATAAATGGTGAGTATATAAATCCCTTATCCTATGTACATGTGATAAATTATATATGGGAAAAACTTACCGCCAGCTAAAAGTGCGCATCCTAGAACACCTGGGATCTGTACGTAATAGCCACGATACACTGGTGGCCAGACATATAAATGGTGTTGTCATACACTGGCGACACACTTTATCGCAGTGCGGCCAGATCCGCAAGCCGGGAGATTTCCCGGCTTGCTAGTGGCCGCCCCTCGGCGTGCCGCGCGTCATAGACGCGCGGTCACGCGTCTTCGGGAGCCTGCGCCCCCTGCACGCGCGTCCAGGGCTCCCCGAGGGAGCCCTGGTGTCCCGCGATCGCGGGACAGCGGCAAGGGGTTCCGGGGGACCCGGCGGACCCGGCAGCGGTAGGGAGAGCGCCCCGATCGGAGGGCGCTCTTCCGCTGCTTCGGCGCGCGCCCGTCACACTCGGGCGCGCGCCAGGCTACTGCTGCGGCACAGAACGGGCAAATGCTCGAATAAACTGTGCCGCAGCAGTATTCTCTAGTCTGCTGTTACCATGCTTGGCCACCGGGACTGCTGCCACTCTCAATGTCTTGTTCTATCCTGCAGTACCTATACTTGTCCACCGGGATTGCTGCTGCTAAACTAAGGAACATTCCAGACCCTGATACCTGACACCTCTGCACCTGTGCTCCACCTCTCAACCTGCCTATATAAACCTCCCTTTCCTGTTCCTCCTTGCCTGTTTATACTGGTTCCTTAGCTCCTGCAAGGTTCCTGTGTTTACTGCTGTGCTAGCTATTGCTATCATCCTGTTCCAGTTTCCTCGTTGCCGACCTCTGCTTGTTTCCTGACTTCGCTACCTGCCGCCTGCCTCGGACCCCTGCTTGTTTCCTGACTTCGCTGCCTGCTGCCTGCCTCTGATCTCTGCTTGTGACCCCTACTTTGCTCCCTGCTGTTCCTGCCACTGGGATCCACTTCAGCCAAAGTCCAATCCTTGACAGAATAAACAGGCCCTACCATGGATTCTGCTGGAACAGACCCGGCTCAGGCTCAGACACTCCATGACTTACAACATATCATGGTTGGTTACCAGGAACAACAAAGACACGTGTTTAATCGTCTTGGCCGCTTGGAAGAACAAGCCACCACCACGGAAGCTGAGAATCGTGAACTACGTTTAGCCCTAATCACCTTGTCTGGTCAAAACACTGTGCCTGTGCAAACCGCACCCCGTATATCCCTTCCGGAATTTTTTTTGGGGAAAAACAATCTTTCCGGAATTTCCTTAATCAATGCAGACTTGTGTTCAAGCTTCAGCCCATCATTTATCATACCGAAGAAGCCCAGGTTGGACTGATCATAACCCTGCTCAAGGATGAGGCCCTTGCTTGGTTCTCCCCTATGTTAGAACAAGATAGCCCACTACTAAGGGACCTGGAGGAGTTCATCGAAGCCATGAGTCTTATTTTTGATGACCCAAATCGTAGTGCAACCGCTGAGGCAACTCTGAACAATCTTCGTCAAGGAAGACGCTCGGCAGCTGAATACACCGCTGAATTCCGCAGATGGGTTAACGATACTGATTGGAATGAGGCCGCGCAGAAATATCATTTTCGGCAGGGTCTCTCGGAGCAAGTTAAAGATGAACTAGCCCGGGTGGAGCCCCCAGAGAGATTTCAGGACTTTGTCCGTTTATGCATCCAAATTGATCGCAGGCTTTCGGAAAGACGATTGGAGAGACAGGGGTTCATGCCAAGCAACCCCGGATATAGAGATGTCAGTACCCCAAGACGTTCCAGGAAAACTGAGGAGGAGCCGATGCAAGTAAATACACTGCGGGGACCCATCTCAACCGGGGAAAGGAATAGACACCGAACAGAAGATCTCTGTTTATATTGCGGAAATGATGGACACTATCTCGCTGATTGACCAAACAAGTCCAGGCGGTCTTCTTTCCAGAGTCCTAGGAGAAATCAGCTGCACGCTATTTCAAAGACTGTTTTCTCTGCTTCTCAAGGGAAAGATAACCCTCCTTCGCTACACCCTCACCTCCTGGTTCCTATTATAATCGAGGAAGGAACACATCGTTTTTCAACCACAGTAATGGTCGACTCAGGGGCGGCAGGGAATTTTATGGACATAGAATTCACCAAGAACAATTCGGTATCATTTGTAGCCAAGGAATCGCCAGAAAGGATGGAAGTCGTTGACGGTTCTCCCTTGAGCTCTGGACGTGTTACCCATGAAACCAGTAACTTAACACTAATCATCGAGTCCAATCACCAGGAGAAGATTTCATTTGGTCTCATTCCATCACCTTTGTTTCCAGTGATTCTTGGAATTCCATGGCTCATGATCCATAACCCACTAATTGACTGGAAGACAAAGACCCTCACGTTTCCCTCGGAGCACTGTCAGCTAGCCTGTCTACCTAAAATTCCTATACCAGAGTGTGTAGGAATCCATAAGATTTCCTCGTCTCAAGTAAATCTTCTGCCGGCTCCTTACTCTGAGTTTTTAGATGTGTGTGACAAGAAGAACGCAGATACGCTTCCCCCACATCGCTCTTATGACTGTCCCATTGAATTATTACCGGGTGCTGCCATTCCGTTTGGAAGAATCTATTCCCTCTCAGAACCGGAATTGAAGGTCCTCAATGACTACCTACAGGAGAACCTATCAAAGGGTTTTATCCGACCCTCTACTTCTCCAGCAGGCGCTGCGCTCTTCTTCGTGGGAAAGAAAGACGGTTCTCTACGCCCTTGCATTGACTATCGGGAACTAAATAAGATTACGGTGAAGAACAGGTACCCATTACCTCTGATTCCTGAACTATTGGAAAGAATTCGGTCAGCCAAAATCTTTACCAAATTAGATCTCAGAGGAGCGTATAATTTGGTCCGCATTCGACCCGGTAACGAATGGAAAACAGCCTTCCGAACCCGTTATGGGCACTATGAATATCTGGTGATGCCTTTTGGACTCTGTAATGCCCCTGCTACCTTCCAGCATTTAATTAATGATGTCCTCTGAGAGTTATTGGACCAATTCGTAGTGGCATACCTGGATGACATCCTTGTCTTCTCAGATAACATCATGGATCATCAGAGACATGTCCGAATTGTCCTTGAGCGTCTCCGTAAGTACAAATTGTACATCAAGTTAGAAAAATGTGAATTTGAAAAGACCAGCATGCAATTTCTCGGTTACATCATCTCTCCCGAGGGTTTGAGTATGGACCCAGGCAAGATTCAAGCCGTGGTGGAATGGCCAATCCTTCGAAATGAAAAGGACATTCAGAGATTTGTGGGTTTTGCCAATTTCTATAGACGTTTTATTAAAAACTTCTCTGGCATTATTGCCCCAATCACCCAACTCACACGGAAAGAATTCCCCTTCAAATGGTCTCCTAAAGCGGATGCGGCATTCGAACAATTGAAGTCACTCTTCACATCTGCCCCTATCCTCATCCATCCAAATCCAGAATTACCATTCATCTTGGAAGTGGATGCATCCGACTCCGCTGTTGGTGCCATTCTGTCACAAAGAATTGGACCCAAGATGCTCCTTCATCCATGTGCCTTTTATTCATACCAAATGTCAACAGCTGAATGAAATTATGACATCGGAAACAAGGAACTCCTGGCTATAAAAGCTGCATTCTCTGAGTGGAGACACCTACTGGAGGGGGCCAATCATCCAATTACGGTCTTTACGGATCACAGGAACTTAGAATTCATTCGATCCGCAAAGAGACTGTCTGCGCGACAAGCCAGATGGGCTAACTTCTTTGCAAGATTTCAGTTCCATATCTCATACCGCCCTGGCTCCAAGAAGGGGAAAGACGACGCCTTGTCACGGTCCTTTCCTAATCCTAGTTCAGACAAAGAGCAAGAAGAAACTATTCTTCCAAAAAGAAATTTTTTGGGCGTCACATTCTCTGCCGATCTCCTCACACGAATAAAGGGAGCCTACTCAAATTACACTTTTCTTAAAAACCCTCCTCTGGAAGCAGAACTATTTCTGTGTGATGGTCTCTGGAACTGTAAGGATCGTCTGTTCGTCCCTAAGGAGGTAAGATTAGAGGTGCTCCAATTAATGCACGACTCCCGACCTGCTGGTCACCCAGGTGTCTTCAAGACACAGGAACTGTTGTCTCGCTCTTTTTGGTGGCCTAAATTAGCACAAGATGTTAAAGACTATGTCCTCTCCTGTGAGACTTGTGCTAGAACCAAGACCCCTCGAGCATCACCTGTGGGTTTACTGCAGCCTCTTCCGGTTCCAACTCGTCCTTGGGGGTCCATATCAATGGATTTTATTGTTGATCTGCCCCGATCAAATGGACATAATACCATCCTGGTAGTGGTGGATCGACTTACAAAGATGGCTCACTTCATTGCAGCACAGAATCTTCCTTCTGCAGACCAGACAGCCAAGTTGATTGTGAAAGAGGTGTTTCAGCTTCACGGGGCTCCTGATGAGATCATATCCGATAGAGGGGTACAATTCACTTCAAAATTTTGGAGGACCTCCTGTTCCTCTCTAGGAATTCGTTTAAATTTATCGTCTGGCTATCATCCACAATCCAATGGCCAGACAGAAAGGACCAATCAGACTTTGGAACAATACTTACGATGTTTTGTTTGTCATTTCCAGGATGACTGGATTGATTTCCTACCATTAGCTGAGTTTTCATACAACAACTCACATCATTCATCGACTCATTCATCAGCCCCTTTTTCTCAAATTATGGATTTCATCCAACCTTTATTCCTCGTTTTCCATCTTCGAGCCCCATTCCGGCAGTTACAGAGAAACTGGAGACTCTGCAAGACATCCAGGAAACCCTCAAAGAGACACTTCGTGAGACTCAAGTAAAGTACAAAAGAGCAGCAGACCAACACCGCAGACCCTCCCCAGAATTTCAAGTCGGGGATAAAGTCTGGCTTTCTACAAAAAATCTACGTCTAAAGGTTCCAACCATTAAATTGGGCCAAAAATACATCGGGCCATTTCGCATCTCAGCACTAATAAATCCAGTGTCCTTCAGATTAGAGCTTCCTGAGACCATCAAAATACACCCTGTGTTTCATTCTTCTCTGCTGAAACCTTTCCGTGAGAACCCGTTTCCTGGACGGAGACTTCCTCCCCCTGAACCTGTCCTCGTGGATAACGAGGAGGAATTCATTGTGGAAAGAATTTTGGATTCCAGGTTACATCGAGGGAAACTACAGTATCTGGTTCACTGGGGGGGGCTATGGCCCAGAGGAGAGGTCTTGGGAACCCAAATATTTTGTACATGCTCTGCGACTAGTCAAAGCTTTCCACCGACGATATCCAGACAAGCCTAGCAAGTATCATCCGGAGAACGCTCTTGGGAGGGGGGAGTAATGTTATATTCTCTAATCTGCTGTTACCATGCTTGGCCACCAGGACTGCTGCCACTCTCAATGTCTTGTTCTAGCCTGCAGTACCTATACTTGTCCACCGGGATTGCTGCTGCTAAACTAAGGAACATTCCAGACCCTGATACCTGACACCTCTGCACCTGTGCTCCACCTCTCAGCCTGCCTATATAAACCTCCCTCTCCTGTTCTTCCTTGCCTGTTTATACTGGTTCCTTAGCTCCTGCAAGGTTCCTGTGTTTACTGCTGTGCTAGCTATTGCTATCATCCTGTTCCAGTTTCCTCGTTGCCAACCTCTGCTTGTTTCCTGACTTCGCTACCTGCTGCCTGCCTCGGACCCCTGCTTGTTTCCTGACTTCGCTGCCTGCTGTCTGCCTCTGACCTCTGCTTGTGACCCTTACTTCGCTCCCTGCTGTTCCTGCCACTGGGATCCACTTCAGCAAAAGTCCAATCCTTGACAGGTGTTCACCGTGGTGACTGTAAAAACCTACATTTTGTAGGCATTGAGCAGATACCCCTAGGACCCCGCAAAGGGGATTGGAATAAGCTATTACTCCAAAAAGAATGTACACTACCGACACACTTTATTGCTCATCGGCCAGATCCGCAAGCCGGGAGATTTCCCGGCTTGCTAGTGGCCGCCCCTCGGCGTGCCGCGCGTCACCGACGCGTGGTCACGCGTCATCGGGAGCCTGCGCCCCCTGCACGCGCATCCAGGGCTCCCCGAGGGAGCCCTGGTGTCCCGCGATGTGGGGGACGGCGGCAGGGGGTTCCGGGGGACCCGGCGGACCCGGCAGCGGGAGGGAGAGCGCCCCGATCGGAGGGCGCTCTTCCGCTGCTTCGGCGCACGCCTGTCACCCTCCGGCGCGCGCCAGGCTACTGCTGCGGCCGAGAACGGGCAAATGCTCGAATAAACTCGGCCGCAGCAGTAAATGGATTTTTACTCTCAAAACCTTGAGCCCTGCGGGGTTGAATGAGGGATTTATATACTCACCATTTATTTGAAATTACAGGTTCTATGGTCATCTTCCACCTGGACAGATAATATATGTTAAATGCTAAGCTTGATCGTATTGACCTTAGGGGCGATCTACTTACACTGGCGACACACTTTATTCGAGCTCGGCTAGTCCCACGAATTCGGGTATACCCGGGTGTATTGAGGTTTGTGACTGTTTTCTGCCCGAGTGCATTGGGTTATTTTCCAGGCAGGGATTGAAGCATTTTATTCCCGCTGGCTGCAATACTGCACAGTATATATATATATATACTGCATTACAATTCATGAATTTATGCCATCTGGTAGACACGCGAAGCATTGCAGCCTATTAAATCCTAATCATTATCATTTAACAGATCAGCCGCCCGTCAGCCAGGCATGAACCCAGGCTGGGAAGGCAAACGCAACGGGGCTTGTCAGAGGTGAGGAGCGGCGCATTCCAGGTATCTGCCAGGTACATACTGGGTATTTGCTCGAATAAAGTGTGTCGGTGCAGTAGTGAGCCTACAGTCCTACACTATAAATATTTAAGTACCACATTACTTTACTCACTGTACATATTGATTATTTACCTCACCCTGCTAGGTACACTTGGAAGCATGTTCGCGACACATCAGAAATTATCTCATCTGACCTCTAAGCAGATGTACTATCCCTGTGTTCAAAAGGGTATTTTTGAGTCTGCATCTCTGGGTTTATACTATTCATATACATACCATAATAGCATTGCACTAGATTGCTATGTACTTTCGATCGCGGGAACTGATGCACAAGGGAATGTCTTGCGTGATGTACACGCCCTTAACCCCGCCCATGGAGGGTATAAATACCTTGTACTTTGGGAGTGACTGTACACTCCTCCCCCCTTGAAGAAGCGCTGAGTTACGCGAAACGATCGTCGGGTCTAAGGCGACGTACACACTGATGACGTCAGACGGTTTCGTTTTCGGAGTTGAGAGGGAGAATGCCGGGCAAGAATGACTTGCGAACAGAGACATGAAAGCTGAACGGTTGTATTAATCTTATAGCAAGCCCCATTACGTGTCTTATACGCAATAGACCACAGGATATGGTGTTTTGAATCCACACAGAGTATTAACTAGCCACATGTGGATATTACTTGCATACCTGTGACTATATGGTATCTTTGAGGGGTTGATAGCTATAACCAACGTTGGTCTATCCATTATATTATGGATTTGGTACATTTATACAATTGATGTATGGAATATGCTAGACAGATAACCAAACGACTGAAAGAGGTTTTTGAGGATAGACCTTGAAGCTTTACATATTTACTCTGCATAACAGGGTGTGAATGAACACACAGCCATTGTGCATACTCCAGCGCTTTCTCTTTTAATTGGTTTTATTTATACATGAAAGTTATAAAGATTTTTGTTTCACCTAGAAGATTTAGCATATATTAATAAATATTTTTTTGTTTTTTGTGATTTTAACCCTCTGGTGTCCAATATGGACTTTGGGAATCTATCCCCTTTAAACTGTATTGAAATTTGGCTAGAGTGCAATTAAGTGGGAATTCTTCTGTTGTCCCTCTTGACCATTTGCCTATATATATGTAAATTATTCCCACTGCACCGCCATACACATATTACTTCTGAATATTAGGGTTGAGCGGTGGTATTATTTCCTATGATATCCAAAATCATGCAACAAAATAATTGCTATAATGATGCAGTCAGGAGTCAGTCTGTCAGTGATGTATGTTATGCATGTATGATGTTGCTCGTCTCTGATAGGAAGCGGACCCGCAGAGCTACGGTAGGGGTATACGATCACCAACCAGAGCCAAGGGACAGAGTCCTGTTAGAGTAGTCCTGGTCGTGATCCAGGGAGAGGTCAAGACAGGCGGCAAAGAGGCAAATGCAGGATACAGGCTGAGGTCAAGGCAGACACCACAGGAGTGGTGGTCGGGGTCACAGACTGGAGTCACCACCAGGGAATGCCCAGGAACACAAGAGGACCAGGATTGCATACCATGCTCAGGCAGGGGCTGGGAGTCAATGTCTGCTACCGGGGCCTGTAACTCGGAAGCAGGGGGTCTCTGAAGCAGAAATCAATGCGGTTCAGCATGCAAAAAATAAAAAGCAAGAATTTTTTCTAAGTCCAGATTTCTTTGCGTCTACTCTGACCTGGCGTGTTCTGATCAACGCAACTTTCGCATACGCTAAGGTTGCGTTGCTTAGTGCATCCCGCTTAAGGGCAGAATTTAACGCAAACAGGGTTGCGAACGAGCAAAGTTCCTGAAAAAAGTCATTTTTAGATCGCAAAGTGCCTGTTTGCGTTGCTTAGTGCATCCGGTTGAGCGTAAAAGGACGTTCTAAGAGCACTTTGCGGTCTAAAAGTGACTTAACGGAGCTTAGTGCATAGCCCCCAGAGAGAGACAGAGAGAGACAGAGAGACAGATAGACAGACACAGAGAGAGAGAGACACAGAGAGAGAGACAGAGAGAGAGAGACAGAGAGAGAGACAGAGAGAGAGACAGAGAGAGAGACAGAGAGAGAGAGAGACACAGAGAGAGAGACACAGAGAGAGAGACACAAAGAGAGAGAGACACACACACACACAGACACACACAGAGACACACACACACAGAGACAAACACAGAGACACACACACACAGAGACACACACAGAGACACACACAAACAGAGACACACACACACACACACAGAGAGACACACACAGACACACACACACAGAGAGAGAGAGAGATACAGAGAGGCACAGAGAGGCACAGAGAGAGAGACACAGAGAGAGAGAGACACACACACACACAGAGACACACACACACAGACACACACACACAGAGAGAGACAGAGAGAGAGAGAGAGAGAGAGAGACACACAAAGAGAGACACACACACAGAGAGAGACACACACACACACACACAGAGGGAGAGACACACACACACACACACACAGAGAGATACACAGAGAAAGAGAGACACAGAAAAAGAGAGACACAGAAAAAGAAAGACAGAAAAAGAGAGACACAGAAAAAGAGAGACATACAGAGAAAGAGAGACACACAGAGAAACTGCTCACTACCATCTGCACCAGACTGATGTAAAAATGCATAATCCTACCAAAATCACTACCACAAACAAGCATACACCACTACATGCAGAGAAATTGAAGTACAGAAATGAGAAGAATGAACGTACCTACATTTATTGTATCAACAAAGACTAGTGTAAAAAATAAAAAATAAATAAAAAATAAAAACTTGCAAATTAGCTCACTGGAAGGCATAACACAAGATATATAACCTATACAAAATCCAAGATGGGATCTTTTAAAATTAGCAGCTGGAACATTCAGGGCCTGAATGCATCAGCATTTGGTTCTAAACCACAAGATCCAGACTTCATAAACAAGTTGACGAGCATAGACATTTTTATTCTCCATGAAACATGGATCCAATCGGAGGAGATGTCTACCATACCTATGGGTTATAGGCAGCTCCTAGTCCCAGCCCAAAAACACAAAGGTGTAAAACGAGGCCGTCATTCAGGAGGAATTATAATATGGTACAAAGAGGAGCTAAACAGCCAAATAAACCCAATGAAGAGAGGAGATACCCACTTATGGCTACAAATAAAAGGCTCCATGTTCACCCATCTATATGACACATACCTATGTGCAGCATACATCCCCCCCTCCGACTCCCCATACTACAATCCAGACATCTTCGAGACCCTGCAGACAGAGGCAATCCACTTTCAGACCCTGGGTAAAGTGCTGATATGTGGAGACCTGAACGCCAGAACAGGCAGAGAACAGGATTACATATCTTCAGATGGAAATAACTACATCTTTGGAAATGACACATGTCATAGCTCTGTGACACGTCAAAGAACCAGCTACGACAGTGCAACAAACAAAAATGGTAAAGAGCTCCTAAACCTGTGTCGCGGTCTGGGACTGTACATTATCAATGGACGGACAAGAGGAGACTCTTTGGGTAGATACACATATAGCTCTGTGCTGGGCAGCAGCGTAGTGGACTACAAAATAACCGACATAGACCCACAAGCCATCAGTGCTTTCATAGTTACACCAGCATCACCCCTATCAGACCACAATCAAACCCTGCTCTTTATTAAGAGACCAGACCAACCAAGCACAACACAAAACCCCCTCTCCAACCTTCATAGCCTGAAAGCCACCTACAAATGGACAAAACAGAGCCTCGCGACATACACAGAAACAATCAACAGCTCAGAAGTTGGAAACCTACTCCAAAGCTTCCAGGACACAAACTACGAGCAGAACAAACACGGTGTAAACCTGGCAGTAAGTAACCTCAACAAAATATTCCATCTAATAGCAAAGAAATCAAACCTGAAAAAAACTAGCCCTAACAGACCAACAAAAATGACAAAATCAAAGAAAAATGGTTTGATAAGGAATGCAACACCCTTAGAAAAAGCTTGCGAACAATATCAAACCAAAAACACAGAGACCCAAACAATACAGAACTACGAATGAGGTACCACCAACACCTAAAGCACTACAGGCACACTCTAAGGAAGAAAAAACAAAACCACATTGCCAAAAAACTAGAAAGAATTGAAGAAGCATTAGATGAAAATACTTTCTGGCAAACCTGGAAACATCTGGATACAAAGCAGAATAACAGACACCTGGCCATTCAGAATGGCAACATCTGGAAAAACTACTTCGAGGACCTTTACCAAGAAATCCCAGAAGAAAACCTGACGCAAGAACAAAAACAAATCCTCACCAAACAAACATCACTGGAGAACACTATAAAAGATAACCAAAAACCCCTGGACATACCAATCACAATCCAGGAAATAAAATTAAAAATACAACTAATAAAAACCAAGAAAGCCAGCGGACCAGATGGCATTCTACAAGAGATGCTGAATTATAGCAATCCATCTATACAAGAAGCAATACTGAAAATGTTCAACCTGGTCCTCACTACTGGCTACTTCCCTGAACTGTGGAACGAAGGACTGATAACCCCTATCCACAAGAAAGGAGACAGGATGGACCCATCCAATTACAGAGGAATCTGTGTCAGCAGCACCTTGGGGAAACTGTTCAACAGCATCTTGAACAGCAGAATCCTCACCTTCCTGACAGAGCAGAGTGTACTGAGTAAGAGCCAGACAGGCTTCCTGCCAAACCACCGCACCACGGATCACATCTATACCCTACACAGCCTGATCAATAAACACGTCCACAACACCAACAAGGGCAAAATCTTTGCTTGCTTTGTGGACTTCAAAAAAGCCTTCAACTCCATCTGGCATCCAGGCCTATTGCTTAAAATACTCGAGAGCGGAATAGGGGGTAGAACATACGACACGATCAAAAGTATGTACTCTGAAAACAAATGCTGCGTGAAAGTAAATAACAAAAGGACAGACTTCTTCCATCAAGGCCGTGGAGTTAGACAGGGCTGCAGCCTGAGTCCCACACTGTTTAACATCTACATCAATGAGCTCGCAGCAGCCCTAGAATCCTCCTCAGCACCTGGGCTCATCTTGGCTGGAACTGAAATTAAGTCTCTACTATACGCAGACGACCTGCTCCTGCTGTCTCCAACAGAACAAGGCCTCCAACAGAAACTGGCAATACTAGAAAAATTCAGCCAGACCTGGGCACTCTCTGTGAACCTAGAAAAAAACAGAATAATGGTATTCCAAAAAAAATCAAAAAAACATCCAACCATATCTCAATTCACACTGGACGACAGTGCACTGGAACAGACAACGAGCTACACATACCTTGGTCTGACAATCAGCTCATCGGGGAAATTCAACCTGGCCATAAATACACTGAAGGAGAAGGCCCGCAGAGCATTTTATGCAATAAGGAAACAGATGTACCACCTCAAACCACCAATAAGAATCTGGGAGAAAATATTCAACAGCATCATCACACCCATCCTTCTGTACGGCAGCGAGGTGTGGGGTCCTGTAACATACCCAGACTCCACAAAATGGGATACCAGCCCAACAGAAATACTGCATCTGGAATTCTGCAAATACCTTCTCCAAGTACACAGGAGTACATCAAACAATGCATGCCGGGCTGAGCTGGGCCGCTTTCCTCTACTGCTCACGGTACAGAAGAGAGCACTGACATTCTGGGCTCACCTAAACACCAGCCATCCACAGTCTTACTGCTACAGAGCAATGCAAAGTCAGGACCTCCTCACTAAACCCTGTGCCATCAAACAACTTGTCCTCTCACTCCAAGGACAAAACCCCACACAGATTAACAACTTGCCGAAAAAAGAAATCAACTCAATCGCCAACGAAATGAAGAAGCAGTATGTGACAAGATGGGAAAATGATATCCAACGCTCAAAGAAGCTGGAGAGCTACCACAGCCTACAGAGAGAATACACTCTGGCACCCTACCTACTGAAGGTAAAAGACCCAAAACAGAGACAGGCCCTGAGCCAGTACAGAATAAGTGCCCACAGCCTAGAAATAGAAACAGGCAGGCACAGACAGAACTGGAAGCCCCGGGAGATGAGACTGTGCCAAAGATGTGAGCTAGGTGAGGTAGAAGATGAAACTCACTTCCTGTTGCGTTGCACACAATACTCTGAAGTGAGGAGTGCCCACCTAGAGAAACTCACTGCTGTTATCCAGAACTTTAATAAAACAGAAGAGAACCAAAAAATAGCGATCCTCCTGGGAGAAGATGAAACCACAGCAGAACTAGCTGCACACTATATCAGCACCTGCCACAAGCTGAGAGACGTACATTAACCCCCACACCCCTGTGTGAAACTGTTACCCATATACCCTGCAATCATTATACCCTATCCCTAGTATTCGTGTAATTATTGTCCCCCACCCCCTATTATTCACGCTTTGGCAATACTGAAATGTTCTTTCGTCATGCCAATAAAGCTGATTTGATTTGATTTGATTTGAGAAAGAGAGACACACAGAGAATGAGAGACACAGAGAAAGAGAGACACACAGAGAAAGAGAGACACACAGAGAGAGAGAAAGAGAGAGAGAGAGAAAGAGAGAGAATGAGAGAGACAGAGAGAGAGAGAGAACACACACACAGAGAATAAGAGACAAAGACAGAGAGAGTGCGACAGAGAGAGTGAGAGAGTGAGAGGGCGAGAGTGCAAGAGTGAGAGGGGGAGAGGGCGAGAGGGAGAGGGCGTCAGAGAGAGGGAGAGGGCAATAGAGAGAGGGCGAGAGTGCGACAGGGAAAGGGAGAGGTCGACAGGGAAAGGGAGAGGGCGACACAGGGAGAGGGTGACACAGGGAGAGGGCGACACAGGGAGAGGGTGAGAGGGTGACACATTCACAGACACACACACTCACTCACAGACACACGGACACTCACACACACACACACACTCAGAGACACACACACTCACTCTCACTCACAAACACACTCACACACTCTCACACACAGATACACACAGACACACATGCAGAGACACACTCAGAGACACACTCATTCACAGACACACTCACTCACAGACACACTCACTCACTCACAGACACACAGACACACACTCAGAGACACAGTCAGAGACACACTCACTCTCAGACACACACTCAGACACACACTCAGAGACACACTCACTCACAGACACACTCACTCAGAGACACACTCAGACACACACTCACAGACACACTCACTCAGACACACTCACTCACAGACACACTCACTCACAGACACACAGACACTCACTCACAGACATACTCACACACAGACACACTCACACACAGACACACACTCAGAGACACACTCACAGACACAATCACTCACAGACACACTCACTCACAGACACACTCACTCACAGACACGGACACTCACAGACACAGACACTCACAGACACACACACAGTCACTCAGTCTGTCACTCACACACACACACTCACACACTCTCACACACAGATACACACAGACACACACGCAGAGACACACTCAGAGACACACTCAGAGACACACTCAGAGACACACTCATTCACAGACACACTCACTCACAGACACACTCACTCACTCACAGACACACAGACACACACTCAGAGACACAGTCAGAGACACACTTACTCTCAGACACACACTCAGACACACACTCAGAGACACACTCACTCACAGACACACTCACTCACAGACACACTCAGACACACACTCACAGACACACTCACTCAGACACACTCACTCACAGACACACTCACTCACAGACACACAGACACTCACTCACAGACATACTCACACACAGACACACTCACACACAGACACACACTCAGAGACACACTCACAGACACAATCACTCACAGACACACTCACTCACAGACACACTCACTCACAGACACGGACACTCACAGACACAGACACTCACAGACACACACACAGTCACTCAGTCTGTCACTCACACACACACACTCACCGGGTCGCACGTGGCAGCAGTGGGGCCTCCCCACAGCAGTGGGCCCTCCATGTGGCAGGAAGGCCTCTGCAAGGCAGGAGGGTCACACATCGCAGCGGGGGCCTCCGCAAGGCAGCAGGGCCCTCCGCACGGCAGCAGGGCCCTCCGCACGGCAGCAGGGCCCTCTGCACGGCACCAGGGCCCTCCGCACGGCATGAGGGCCTCTGCAAGGCGGGGGGGTCACACATGGCAGCGGGGGCTTCCGCAAGGCAGCAGGGCCCTCCGCAAGGCAGCAGGGCTCTCCGCACGGCAGGAGGGCCTCTGAAAGGGCCCCCCCCGAAGCGGACGCTCCCCCCCCGAAGCGGACGCCGCAGCACGCCCCCCCTCCCCGAAGCGCCCGACGTCGCAGCACGCCCCCCCCCCCCCAAAGCGGCCGATGCCGCAGCATGCTCCCCCCACGCCGCAGCACGATCCCCCCACCGAAGTGAACCCCCTTCAGAATCGGACACCCCCGGGCAGCAAGCGGGGATCGGGGGCAGGGGGAGAGGAGATCAGGGGGAGGAGATCAGGGGCAGGAGGGGGAGGAGATCAGGGGCAGGAGGGGAAGGAGATCAGGGGAAGGAGCTCTTCCCCGCGGCCCTCTTCCCCGCGTTAACCCAATCAGGGAAGGGGATTATTTATTTATTTTTTAAAAATTGGCGCGAGCAAGGGAATTCATAGAGCCGCAGCACAGCTCGCCAGCAGCCTAAATCCACTCGCCATGGGCGTGTGGTTATCATTATTTGTCGAACACGGTATATATATATATTTATTTATATCTGGTGGGATATTGTTATTACTGCTTGTATTGGTTCCTATGAGGAGTCATCCCGCCAACGCTGGAATCCCTCATAGGTGGAGGCGCTGCACTAAATGAGAGAGAGAGCTCACCCAGGCTCTCAGAAGCAGTAGCTCAGGCCTCCTGTGAGCGTACATGTAACAGCAGCACGAGTAATTGCCCACGGTTTCCCTAGGCAGGGGGTTACATAGGTTTCCCTAGGATTAGAGGAACCTGGCAGTACAGGCTCCCAAAAGGGGAGACTAACTATTGCAGAGTATATCCATCTGTAACTGAAGAAATGTACTTCTCCATGAATTCTGTAATGCATGTGAAGAACATCATCTGTTAATTAAGACAGTTAAAAGTTTCTGGCGCCCTGTTCTATTATTTATACTCCTCATCAAGAGCCAGCGTGGATCCTCAGCCCTGAGAAGATTAAAGCTGCAGTTCAAGCTGTCGTTTAAAAAAATCATTCAATATGCGCATCAATACAATCTACACACTGACACGTGATTAGCTAAGTTGCTGATCAATACGTTCTCATGTAATCAATCACTGCAGATTCGGCTCGGGGTTCACTAAATGCATCCTGGGTCCTCTTCTGCTGCAGCCAAAGTTCTGTGAGAAAGATCATGTGACCAGGAAGACACTGGATTCAATTGGGTCACTGCTAGAGAGTGCAGGGTTCAAAAAGGTGATGCTGTTTTAGAAGGGGAAGGGGATGTGACTTTTTAAATGGTTGCTATAGACAGGGCCGCCAACAGGGGGGGGGGGCAGCCAGTGTTGGCATCCCGGGCCCGGTGACTCAGGGGACCCGGCCCGTGGACACTGGGCCCGTGTAAAAAAAAGTGTCTGAAAAAAAAATAGCTGTAATTTTTGCTCCCCCCGCAGTAGGGGCCCGAGCGGCCAGGCCTTAACCCGCGCTCTCCCCAGCCATGCTCCTCAGCCCCTTCCACCGTGAGTGAGTATGGGGTAATTGACGGAGGGAGAGGAGAGAGGGGGTGAGTGAGGAAAAGAGGGAGTAAGAGTGAGACGCAGAGGAGAGAAATGTGTAGCACTGTTCCCCTCCCCCCACCCTCTGGGAGATTGGGAGATTGCACAGCCTATGCTACGTGTGTGTGGTGCAATACCTGTTTGGAGCAGGAGATACTGAGCTGTCTGCTGTATTGTGGAGACCAGGACAGGCTTGGGTTCTTGTTCTCTGTAGTTCTTTCTCTGGTGTCAGCACCTCCAGCTGTAGTGGGTCCCAGGGTGTCCGGAAGTCAGACCCCAGTACTGCGTTCTTCTCCCTCCTGCCCAAGGACTGATTCTCAGACAGGAGTGTATGTTGAACAAGGGTCTTTATTGGTATGCATGGTAGCAGCCACTGCAGTTCTACCTGGAGTGGTGCAAGGTCCTGGAAGTCCCAGACCTCTAGATGGTGCAGGCCCTAGTCTTACAGGGACAGTGTGAGCCGTCTGCAGCTCAAGGTTTCACACACTAAGGTTGTAACAGTGAGTAATTGATGTTTTTAGTGGAGCTTGAGTGAGGAGTTAATAGCGTATTGGAGATGCTTGTAGCGCGAGGTGCAGGCTGTGTGCAGACCCTTATACTGTGTTCCTAGTCTTACAGGCCTTGGTGGCTGAGCCTGATGTTCTCTCTCTGGACTGAGGGTGAGCATGCTCATCCCTGCCATGGGAGAAACTCACAGCTCTTTCTTCCTCTCTTCACTGCAGCAGGAAGTAGACTGAGGCTAACTTTCCATATCCTCCTGGAAGACTCTGGAAGGGGCGGGCTCATGGACTACACCTATCCCTGATATGCTTACACAGGCTATGAGTCACCACCTTACTTCCATCACTCACAAGAGGGGCATAAGAGGGGGGTCAAAAGCCCTGTTACTTCCTGTGGCTACCAGGGCTTACATAACAGATATAACAAGGGAAAGAAAAGTACTATCGGACATAACCATACATGCGAGGCGGGAGAGTGAGAGGGGGTGAGATGGAAGGGAGAGAAATACATGGGAAGATGGGGGGGAAAGAGAGGGGCTCGTGAGGTGTGAAATGCCTCCGACACACGGGGGAGGCCCTGCTTAAAATGTTTGTCCTGGGCCCCATTAATTCTGTTGGCAGCCCTGGCTATAGGAACAAAAATCCTTATATAATAAAAATGTCTTTAATTGTTTTAAATGCTTCAAGTATTTTCTCATAGTACAAAACTGATTAATTTAGACAAAACACACATGTAGGATATTGCTTGAACTGCAGCTTTAAGGTAACCACTGAGCAACCCGCGTACTGTACACCCATTTCAAGCACAAATCCTGCTTAAAGGGTCAAATACACAATTGGGACTTACTCATTTTTACTGTACACCCTCTCCTTCATGCTGGGAGGGGGGGGCGGATAGGGGTGTCACAAAAGCATAGAGTAGTCTGGACATAATTAGAACTAGAAGATTACAATAGTCCTTTAAACCTCACTTACAGTATAGCTACAGATACATCCAGTCTTTAAATTGAATACATGAAAAGTAAAAACCTGCAAATAATTTTCTATGCGATTTTTTATTATTGTTATTCGAAAATTCAAAACATTTGACACCTTGAAGATGTTGCATGCTTTCTACAGTAATTATAGGGCAGGGGGAAATGTAACAAAAGCCACAGGCAGGAGGTCTTAGAATTCATATTGCACAATAATCCTGGATAAGAAGTTATGATGGTATAAATCACTAAACAAATCCTGAAATGTTCCAAATGATGGTACTGATTCTTACTAGTTACATACCGTGTGATCAGATCATTTACATAAACAGCAGCATGATTCTGTATAAATATTCAATCTGTTTTTGTTTAACAATGGAGATTATTTTGATGGAAAGCAATGAATACATACAAAATAGTAACCATAGTAGATGAGTATAATGAGTTTGTTATAGTCTAACTGCTCAGATTTAAAACACAATGCTTTGCAATATTCACTGAAGGATTTAATAGTTGGGTTTATGCGCTGAAAACAGAAAGAAGTCAAATTAATCTCGCTCTACAAAATAGATGTCACATTGATGTTAAATCCCTTTCTTTGCTTTATCTGCAAATCATTCTCCATAAAAAAAAAACCATTGAGAAAACGATTTCTAACACTCCTTGCATAAAGTATAAAAGCACTAACGATTCCTGCACAGAATTTCCACCTCTGTGGGGGGGTGCACATATACTGTACTGAATATATCAACAGATACAAGGGATCAAAATTGAAATTGCAATACAATCTTTATGTCTGTTCAAACTTAGATTACACGTGACGCCGGCTTCAGAGCGGGTGCGCACTGAACAGGCATCCTACAGCCCTTTAAATTCAAATGTATCCGAATTTACGGACAATCCTCTATCTACTTGTTGCTATATCTGGTGGGATGGTATAGATAGATAGATAGATAGATAGATAGATAGATAGATAGATAGATAGATAGATAGATAGATAGATAGATAGATAGAGAGATAGATAGAGAGATAGAGAGATAGAGAGAGAGAGAGAGAGAATATATGTAGCCCTGTTTCCCCTTAAACAAGATGGCTACTGGTGCTGCCCTTTACCTGTTGGCTCACAGGGGCCTAAGCCTCCGCCACGGAGAGTCTGGGGCGATATACTTACAACTTTGGTGCAGCGCCTCCACGTGAGGGGGATCCCAAACAATGAACACACACACAATGTAAAATAGAAAGGCCTTTACTGGAACACATATATCTTATACTCTATAACGTCTATACTCTATAGGACTAAATGTACAACTACCCACACACCTCGCAAGGCTGTATCCCACCACCGTGTAACCCACACCGTGTCCTGAGAGCCCCAGTCCCAAAATGCCCCACACCCAAGCCCACTGTGTGTGACTGCGCTGCCCACTAATTTGAGTGTAGTTATAGTTGGTGCACTTTATGTAAAGTACCTGCGGGGTGCTTCTGCACCCGGGCGCACCGACAATGACCCAGATAGGGATCCGCCGATGTCCTCCATGGTTTGTACGTCTCCGCCTAGGGTGGTAGAAAGATATCAGAGGATATTGTGCTCAAGAGTCACTCACAGATAAGAAAATAAGGCAGAAGTTCCGCTGTATAGTAACAGAACACCCATCAATGGGTAATAGTACTCACGACTTGGCAAATGGGCTGCTGGAGAGGGGGGGAGCGTCTGGTATAGCAAATAATTGTTGCACGCCTTACATCAGGGAGTAATCCTCGACTGGCACATCTCTCACGGCACTGTTGATGTCGAGTGTGGTGTCCACGCCTCCCACGTTGCTAAACTCAGCTCTGTAGCGGCTCTCACACTCCGCGTCACAGCCAGAAGTATTCAGCGTCAGAACCCTCAGACCTCTCTGCCCAAGCTGCGTGATGTCATCTCTCTCAATGGATGAAGTAAAGGTATGGTGGCTTGTAGTTGCCAAATAAACACAGCATAGTGGATCCTCTGCTTGGCGTGCTCCCTGGTATCTGCATGTAGTATATGAACAACTCCCCAGCAGGGTACAAACCGGTGCACAGCGAAGGGATGAATGAATAATCAGAGGGATTTATTTAGATAAAAAACATGGACAAAGAAAGCACTGATACAGTCACTCTAAGATGTTTCACACGCAGGGTGCTTTATCAAAAAGTGAATATGAGTCTCTGAGTGATGTTCTTATAGACATCTTCCCACACCCATTTGAAATACCTGCCAATCACAACGTGATTGTGATATCCAACAGCTGTAAGGGTGGAATCCCGCTTGAGTGTCCCACCTTGATGATAGTCTCTGATTCTGCCACAGTAGTCTGGTCCCAGACCACTGGTATCAGGGTCACGCAGCGTAGCAGCTGTTTTCCTGTACTATATATATCTAAAGGGGCAGGGTCCCTACCTAAGGGCCTGTCCCTGTAGCAGCCACAATCTATTGTGGTGAGTCGGGGCCTAGCTGGGGCCTAGGGGGATATCTGGCCTACTGCAGAGGGTCACAAACCACTGCACACACACCTCTTACCCCTATCCTCTCTCAGCTCTCTCTGGCTCCTCCTCTTCCAGTGCGCGAATATCTATCTCCTGTTTCAGGAAACATAGTTGGGCGATTGGCTCCATGGCGTCACATGGTATCTTTGCCCCTGAGCCCTATGGGGCTTGTAGTCTCCACGGAATCTATTCCTATGGGCCGACGTGTGCGCTCACAACACTGTGCATGTGCAACCCTTCAGTGGCCGCCACACACTCTCCGCACCTGCGCGAGCCCTCGCGCGTGTGCTATACACCCATCCAAATGGCAGCGCCCTGCGAGGGGCCGCTGGCGAGCCCGCCTGCAACACTCAACCACCCGGCAGCAGCGGAGGTAAGGAAGAGAGTGCGGGGGAACCGGGGAGGCTGACGGGACATGGCTACATCCGCCCCCTGGTGAAACCATCAACGACCTCGCTTGGAGTATAGCGTTAAACTGTCTAAGTTATATAATAAAAATGCAGGACATGATACGTACAACTTATCATAATCGACTCTAAACAATATGATACAGTTCGGTAAACATATTAATGACGGAGGTCAGCTTAGCTTTAGCCGGCGGCTGAGACTCATAGTGGTGGACGCCTCACTCTTTGACTTCGACGAGTCTCAGTCTCTGTAACTTCATCAATTGAGAGATGTTCTGGGACTTGAGGCCCCATTTCTCTATTAGCAGATGAATCGGGCGGAACAAAGTCTCTATTAGGCACAAAGCTGGGACTGCTGGGGTTGAGAAAACGGCTGCCGAAGCCGTGGGTGAGGGTAATTGAGGCTCAGGCCCATTACCCGGTTCTCCTTCAGGAGGTGCCCACCAGTCTTGGGTTTGGTCAGTTGAAGTTACGGTCCCAATTTCTGGATCGCTCTTGATCATGAGACTGAGAGTGTGTGCAGGTTCACTGGGCTCAGATTTATTTACTACAGTCTCTGGTTCTGAGCCGTCATCACCCACCTGTGGTATGGGCAATAGATGGTTTAGATGCCAAACCTTTACCCTGCCATTGATGTCACGTATGCGATACACAGGGAGGCCCGGCAGATGGGACTCTGCTTCAAAATGTTCTTCTCTCCATCAGTCGGCCAGCTTATGCTTGCCAGGAATTCCCAAATTACGTAAGAAAACAGTGTCTCCAGGCTGAAGTTCCCGATAGCGAACTTTATGATCATACCTCCACTTGTTATTGGCGTTTAACTGGGCTGTGGCCCTTTCGGCTAACTGGTAGGCACAGTGCAGACTATCTTGTAGTCGCTTCACATAGTGGTAGTGCGCCACATTGGGTACCCCATCGGTAGATACCCTGAGGCGGATGTCTACAGGCAGTCGAGCTTCTCTGACGAACATCATGAAGTAGGGCGTATACCCAGTAGATTCATGCCGAGTGCAATTGTATGCGCGCACCATTGCCTCAATGTGCTTGCTCCATTCTCCATTTTTAGATGCTTTTAAGGTGCCTAACATATCCAACAGTGTTCTATTGAATCTTTTAGGGAGAGCGTCCCCTCAAGTTGATAAGGAGTAGTCCTGGACTTTTGAATGTTTAATAGCTTGAGAAGTTCCTTGATTAGCTTGCTCTCAAAGTCTCTTCCCTGGTCAGAGTGCATTCGGTTTGGCAGACCGTAGTGCACATAATATTTGTCCCACAGTACCTTGGCTACAGTGATAGCTTTCTGGTCTTTGTTTGGAAATGCTTGGGAGTAGTAGCAAGTGTAATGATCGGTCACTACCAGCACATTGCCGATGCCCCTGGAGTCGGGCTCGATACACAAGAAGTTCATGCAGACTAAGTCCTGGGGGGCAAAGCTTTTTAGGTGGCCCATTGGGGCTGCACGAGTGGGCAGTATCTTTCTCTGGAGACACCGCAAGCATCTTGTGCAATGCCGCTCCACGGACTCCCTCATTTTGGGCCAGAAGAATCGGTCTCGTATTAAACTGAATGTTTTGTCCACTCCCAAATGTCCATGGTCATTGTGTAGAGATCTTATGACATGGTACTGCATACTTCGGGATAGGAACAGCTGTCGTCTATCCGGGTGATTGTGATAAGGGACGACTCGATAAAGGAGACTATGATCAATCTCAAACTTGTCCCACTCCCTCATCAGAATGGTGACAGTATTAGTGGGGGCCTGCTTTACTAAGGAGGGATTATTCTGATGTAATGCCTCATGGACAGCGGTAGCCACTGGATCGTTTATCTACGCCGGCACTATCTCCTTCCATGTTAGGAGCGTGTTTGGAAGGATTTCCTATCCGTCTGGGGCTACAGTAAGCGGCGAGAAGAGCCTGCGGCCGGCATCCCAAGGAATCAGCAACACGCAACTCGGAGAATGCCACTCTATCGTCTACAATAGCCGTGGTGGAACACATTGCTTTCATTCCTGGTCCAAGGATTTCTTCCCAGGGGCCATCATCTGATGTCGTGCTCAGCCCCGGTCTTCTAGATAGGGCATCTGCTCCTATGTTTAGAGGTCCGGGCTTATACTTCAAGGTGAACTGATAGTTGGATAGAGCGGCCAGCCATCTATGGCCGGTGGCATCCAATTTTGCTGTCGTTAGGATATTGGTCAGCGGATTGTTGTCCATCGTTACTTCAAAGGAGACCCCGTATAGATAGTCATGCAGCATTTCAACCACAGCCCATCTGAGGGCAAGGAGTTCTAATTTGTGTACCGGATAGTTTCTCTCACTAGGAGTCAAGCTTCGACTCACATAATCCACTGGTCGTAAGCCGGACGAATACTTCTGGTGTAACACTGCCCCCAGTCCATAAAAGCTAGCATCCACGTGTAGGACATAAGATTTCTCTGGAATGGCATAAGACCGTTTCAAGACCAGGGCTTCCGTCAGACTTTTCTTGAGCCCGATCAAAGTGTGTTCACAAGCCCATGTCCACCTGTCGCCTAACGGGGTCCACGGGGATGTGGTTCTCTGCCGAGGTTCCTCTGGACATACCTTGAGTAGGTTATTAAGGGCCTAGGCTTTACTGGAATATCCTTCATCGTTGCGACGGTAATAGCCACAAAATCCTCAGAAGGATCTCAATTCCATCTGGTATCGGCCAGTTTACCATGGCTTCGACCTTGGCCGGGTCAGTTGCCACTCCGTCTGCCGACACGATGTGACCCACGTAGGTTACAGATGTTCTGCAGAACCTGCACTTATCCAGGGATAATTTCTGGCCTTCTTTGCCTAATCTATCCAACACCTTCAGGAGGCGTTCCTCATGTTCTTCTAGGGTCTTCCCGAACACAATGATGTCATCGAGGTAAACCAGACATGTAAGATAAATGCTGCACACCTAAAAATAGAGTATAACCATAGATACAATTACCGGTGCTCTCGTGCTTGAATGATAGCCTGTTGTCAATCCAGTGCATGTAGTAGCAGAAGGAACACAGGGCACAATGGATTTGAGCTTACAAAACTTATTTATTGAGCCAAACACAACATTTCGACCTTAGCGGTCTTTATCAAGTGACAAAGTGGCATAAAACACAATCCCATAAGATCCATTAAATAGCACCCAACCCCCCATAATGCTTTCTGTTCAATTAGTCTTGATAATATACATATTTGCTGGAAACACCCTTATCTCTATTCCTGGGTAGCCCACAATAACCTCCATGTGTTGTATATCACAAAAGTCTCATCCGGGTCCTTTACTTGCAATCAGATAATCATATAATCCCATCTCAGCCATTACAACACTCCTGATGCCTATCTCGTGCCGTCATCCATGTGAATGGTTCATCTGGGTCCCCTTTCATGGAACGCACTCATCGCGTTATGCGTTTCAATCCCTGCGCATGCGCATGTACTGATTTCCTGCATCCGGGTTCTGTTTGGAACGCATGTATCGCACTCTGTGTGTCGGCCACTGCGCATGCGTTTCCTCTTCTTTTGGCATCTCTCACTCTTCCTGCTCATATGGGGCGTTTCATCACGTCATTCTGGTCCCTCGATGTATCGCAATCATGGACAACACTTAAACTCCGGTTGTCGGGGAGAAAAACTGATACCTTTGTCATCACAAGATCCCAGTACATAAAAGACAGAGAAAGGAAGGGTGAATCAGCTATAGCTAATGTAGTCAGATTGCATTAAAACAAATACTTAACCCTACTGTGCTCAGTGAAAAAAAGATAAGTACTAATGAAAATAAAAGTACTGATAAAATTAAAAATGGTTTGTCTTTTCTTGCAATTCATCAAAATCATTCTACTCAATCCATAGTCCCAGAGGTTTACTGATTTTATAGCTTTTAATCCATATCAGCAGACAGTGACAGCAACCTATGGCTAAGAATAAGAAAATTATCTATCCTCAATGAAACATCCCAATGATAGAAAATCATTCAGTCCATTGGGATATACCGTATCTAATATGTGAATCCAAATGGATTCACGCTGCAGCAATAGATTATCTTTGTCTATACCTTCCTTAGCTTTTTTTACATGCTCGATCCCCATTAATTTTAATGAGGATACTGTATGATTAAACTCGGTGCAATGTTTAATAAGAGCAGTATCCTCGGCACAATGACAGATTTTGCTGTTGTGTTCAATGAATCTTGCTTTAAGCATTCTATTGCTTTTACCAATATAACACAGTCCACATGGACACTTGATCATATACACTATATTGGTAGTTGTACATGTGATAGGTTCTTTTATTTTAAATAATTTGCCACTGGGGTGATTGAACTGATCCCCAGTATTCAAACTATTGCAAATACTACATCCGTAGCATTTAAAGCAACCCGCCTTAGGTGCACTTAAGAAATGTGGAGTAGTATAATGCTTCTGATTATCAGCTTTAATTAAAATGTCTTTTAAATTCTCCCCTCGTTTATAAGCAAACCGTGGGCGATCCTTGCAGACATCCTTCAAAATGTCATCTGTCTGTAATATTCTCCAGTGTTTTTTGAGTGTTTTTTTTTTATAAAACCACTGGCCGTTGTACACTTACTGACAAATGTCAAATGATCACCTTTTTAAAGCTTGATTTGGAGGTTTATTAATTGCTGTGATTATTTCCGATCATTTATGTCCTCTCTCTACAAATCTCACCTCAATTTCTTTTAAAGTATCATCTAATTTAGTTTGCCTGTCTACAATGCGCGTTGCTCCGATCTTTTGTGAAAATGGTAGCATTTGTTTCAAGCGCTCTGGATGGAAGCTGGATGCATATAAGGGGATTTGGGTGCTATTTCATAGATCTCATGGGATTGTGTTTTATGCCACTATGGGCTCTATGCACAAAGCGGCGAAAAGTTTTTTATCGCCACAAAATGCCTTTGGTATTCAGTAAGCGCCGATAATTTGCCAAAATCGGCATTTTTTTTCCCCGATAAAAAATTATCGACAGGCGGCTGGCGATAAGCCACTTTTCGGCACCTTTTGCCACTTTTTTAAATCGGCTGTATTCTAGTAGCCCCGATCCTGTTTTTGGTTCTTATCGGAGCTGATCAGCAGGCTCGAAAAGCCATTTTTTTGGCAAATCGTCCCGCCAGCTCAAAGTTGGCGGGTCGGTGGGGAGAAGCATCGGCAAGGGCGACACTTAGAAAAAATCAGGCCTTTTTCCTGTCTGTGATTGATGCCGGGGGTCTCCGGAGCTGATACCAGCACCGGAGCCCCCCCGGCATGCATCCAAGGCAGGAAAAATGCATGTAAAACCCACTTCATTACCTTAGCGGCTAACCGTTAAGGCAATGAAGGGGTTAACCCACCGTGCCAGCTTTATTGTGGATAGCAGGGGGTGGGTGAAGGGGGTATTTGGCCCTTGTTGTTTGTTTAGGGCTTTTGGGGGGGTTGCGGGTGCACTTAACCCCTTCACGACCGTAGCAGTTAAAACCGCTACGGTCATGAAGGGGTTAAGGCCTCCCGCTACCCACCTGCAAGCCCTAAACAACAACCGTTGGGGCTAATACCCCCTTCACACACACCCGCTACCCACAATAAAAAAAATCATACACAAAAGCCCCACACTAAATAAATAAATAAATATATCTAAATAAATAAATAAATAAATATATATATATATATATATATATATATATATATATATATATATATATATATATATATATATATATAACCCCAACAACACCTATAACCCCTAACATACACATATATGCACATCAATGATACTATAGCCCGGCGGGGGCCCTCGGGTGTTACCCGCAGACATGCAGTACCAATTATGTGCCCCCCCCCAAATTAATGTCAAAACACATACATACTTTAAATAAATACCCCCCCCCCCCTTAACACATACAGTATAGTAATGGGCACAATTAATATTATCCACAAATGGATAATAGTGAATGTGCCCATTTTAAATACATAAACACCAATCAATACATTAAATACATATAGCACTCACCCATGTCCGGCTGCCACGATGAAGGCCATCCTCATCTTCATCCTGTTCATGCCCCCTCTGCTGCTGCACAACAGACACAAGAATGAAAACATCCAATGTAATGTCCCCTAACCCCTTAATCACCAAAGCGGTTATTAACCGCTACAGTCATTAAGGGGTTAACCCACCCTCACCCACCACTCGGGAGGCCTACATACCCTCCCACACTAACCCCACACCCCGTGAGGCCTAACCACCCTCACCCACTACCCACAAGGGAGGCCTACCCACATACCCTTGGGACCAATACCCCCTCCCCCCAACCCCAGTACCCACAATAAAAACAACACACTGCCCCACAATAAGCATCATTCTATTTATTAAATACATTACCCACCCCCTGTACCCCCCATAAATACATGATTTATTCTTTTACATACAGGGTTCATACCCCAGCCCCACGTGAGTCCCCGGAGGGCTGGCGGGTCACCTGACAGACCTACAGGGTACCAGCAACTTGTTTCACAAAGGTTCAGGAGGCCTGCTGGTGGGTCCCGCCAAGCACCATGGCCCCCAGGTGGTCTCCTTGGGTCCCTGTGGGCCACAATTGGGTCCCCACGATAGGCCCGCGGATGTCTGGGAGCCCCGGGTCAGACCCACAGGTGTCTGCGAGGCCTCAGGTGGTTCTCACGGGGGTCTGGGGAACTCACGAGTGCTCACTACGGGTCCGCGGTGCCCCCACGGATGTGGGACCACCGGTTCATCCCCGCACACTACGGGTCCGCGGTGCCCCGACGGATGTGGTACCACCGGTTCTTCCCCACAGACTACGTGTCCGCGGTGCCCCCACAGATGTGGGACCACTGGTTCATCATGAGATACCCGAGGATACCGCAGGTGGTCTCCAGAGGTCTCACGCAGAACCAAGGAACCAACCCTGAATGTAAAAAAAATAAACCTGGCCTATACATTCAATACATACATCCCTCCCCCAACACCTACAGTACAATAATGTGCAAAATAACTATTATCCAGATAGGGATAATAGATTATTTGCCCATTATTGAACACATTAACTAGCATATTTAAAAAAACAAAGTACTACTGACCTCATCAATAAGAAGCCCCTGTCGCTAGCAACATCCTTGTCTTTCGTTGCCCACAAAATACATAGCCAATACATAGCCAATACATTGCAATTAAATTCAGATATCAATTAACCCCTTAAACACCTTATTGGATATTAACCGCAAAGGTAATTAAGGGGTTAAGCCACACTGGCCCGATACCCACCCTTCACCCATTCATTTGTACAGTGCCTTCATCATGCAACTATATATATATGAATGAAGCAAGCAAAAGGGAATACTTAAAAACAGTGTCTCTTGGAATGTTATCTGTGCTAGTCCTTCCCCCGGTGTGGATGTGCAAATATATATAGATAGATAGATAGGTTCCTGGCACATACTATTTTTTTCTACTAAACACACGCTTTTTTTGTACCTCCTGAGTGTGCTGTATCCTTCTTGCCTTGTGATCTTGGGATCCTGGATTTACTCGGTAAGGAACCTATGTATACATTACCTGTATGGGACAAGCACCTATTTCCAGTTTATGTGTGTGCCATCTGCCTATTTTTACTAGGGGGGGGGGGGGCAATGTGTTCTGTATATAGAGTAAAAGTCACCGGCTTGTATAAGGAATATTAGCTGAATCATTCCATTTCTAATATGCATCCCATAATAATGCTTTAACTCGATGTGTTCGTGTGCATAAGTTTGTTTACCTTTTACGCTTACGTAGTGACGACACGCAACCTTGTAGAGGGGGCGTGGGTTTAGTATTTTGTGTATAAATAATGCCTGTATGCCACCATGTCTTTGGGAGGGTTTTATTATGAAACTCTCCTCTGCGTGTGCACAGCACAAAGAGCAATAAACTCATTTGTCATTCTGCCAAACATATCCTCAGACTTGTTTTGTTATTTAGAGCTTTATCAGATGGCGCCCGAATAGGGACCCAAAAATACCGGAAGCTGAGCACCTGAAAAAAACACTCCTCGGTCACTCAAATCTGAGCGCTCGTAAGAATCAAGGTAAAAGGCACCTTTTGAGGAAAGCCTGAGTTTAAAAAGTTGTTTTGAGTGATGTGTAGAGAGATGTGTTTTGAAGGGTGTCTCAATCTGTGTTGACGGGTTAACCTAGCAGTGTCAAATAAGTTTATTTGTCTGTTCCTGTATCCATTTTAAAGTATTATAGATGTTAAGTTTTATTGGGATTAAGGTGAGAGTCCCGTTAAATTTTTTGGTGTTTTGGTGATGAAGGTGAGTGTTTGTATGCTTAAGGGATTGTTTTTCAGACTGTCCTGGGTTGTGATAAATATTTTTGTTGTCTGAGCAGGAACGGTCCCTGATTGTACAGTTGCTCTGTGTTGTCATTAACATACCAAATGAGGTTATTTATGGATATCTGTTTAGAAGGTCTTATCTGTATCCATGTTATAAAAGTATAAGGTTTATCAGGACTGGGTTGGACCCGCTGAAGTAATTCAAGTGTTTCTTGGGTTTAGTTATGGTGAAAAAATCAGAACAATAACATGCCAAAAGAGTTGTATGGAATCAGCTTGCGCTGATTATTGTATCAGGTGTATTGTACAGGTCAATTAAATGTGATTACTGTAACAGGAGAATAATGGGAAACCAAAGTTCTAAAAATTTGCCGTTAGAGGTATTGTGTCTGCAGACAAAAATAATAAAGAATGGATACAGAGAACAAGAAGAGACAATAAAAATATGTTTTGTTGGCCAATGAAAATACATGCAAGTTCAAATGAAAATACACATGCAAGTCCCAGTGAAAAAACATGCCACCCCAATGAAAAAAGTTTGTTTGCAATAAATTACTATAGAAGGAAGCGTGAACCTATGAGCAGCCGCACCGGTTTTCTTATCCGTAAGAATGCGAACGCAAGGGCTCATAGTGGAACCTTCTAACTTTCAGTAATCCCTGTGTGTCTGTGGTAGTATAAATCTTTGGATTGTATGAGGTTTTTGTGGATAAAGTCATGCATGGCAGGCCTGGCTGGCAGACGCTGCACAAATCAGTTTTTCCTTCCATTTCCCCACATGCAATAAGTGGTTATAAATCATTTCCTGATATAAACTCAAGTTTCGGTGCCGGCAAGTAAAATTGTTGCGCCCTTAATGGAGAGTGGCTAGATGGATTTGATACCCTAATGAATGTTTCCTGAATGATTACCTGTGTGAAAGATAAACCATGCTAAGTATCACCTGTGTGCACAAATCACCATCCAAAAACTTGCAAGTACGTACGAAAACATGAATATTTTTTGCTCACAATGAAATCAAAGGTCTGAAAGAAAAAGAATCAAAATCGCAGCAGCACAGAGCGTGACCCCACCTTTTTCTCCAGCGCGAGGAATGTGCTAAGATACGAAAGTTTAACTCAAAAAGCTCCGGAGCATCAGAGTAGTTTTAAAATCAGGTTATTTATGAGAATAAAGAAAGAGAAGGGAACTTTTATTAATTTAGTTGCAGGGTGAAATTGTTGGTTAATAGGGGAGAAATGTCTTTCTTTTATTTGTTCGTTATTTTTGTGATGTTGTGTGGCTGTGTATGAGAGAAGTTTTTTGTATTTTCTGTTCTGTATTGTGTGTAACCAGTAAAAACACATTTTAATTTTATTTCTAGAGGATTAAGATGTTTGGGAATATTTTGTGTTTAAAAATGTGGTTAAAAGCTCATAAGCATTGTTTGAAGTATATATTGTATTGTATGTTTTCATGTATATAACGCCATTAATATGCACAGCGCTTCACAGGAGTGGGGCACGTCGTAATCATATAGGTAGCAAATGGTAAAGGTAAGAGGTCATGGAATAAGTTATCTAGACATAAAAGTAACATTAAGGAAGAGAAGTCCCTGCTCTGAGGAGCTTACAATCTAATTGGTAGGTAGGGAGAGCATACAGAAACAGTAGGATTTGATTAGAAGCCAGGAGAGGAATTTCAGGAGGGGAAACGCAGAATCAGAGTTTTAAGAGTAGAGTGATTCTGGCAGCAGCGTTTGGGAGAGATATTAGGGAAGACAGGTGAAAGTCAGGAAGCTGGGATAGCAGGGGATTACAGTTATCAAGAGGGGAGAGAATGAGGGTCGGAATCAGAGTTTTTAATAGTTGAGCAACAGAGGAACAGGTGTATCTTTGTGATATTGTGGAGGAAAAAGCGACAGTTATAGAAATGTTTTGAATAAAAGAGGAGAATATGAGAGAGAAGTTGTGAGTGATCCCTAAGCAGTGTGCTTAGGCTACTGGATGGAAGAGTCAAGAGTAATGTGGAAGGAGATAATAGGGTCAGGTTTGGGAGGAAGTATGAGGAACTCTGTTTTTGTCATGTTAAGTTTAAGGCAAAAAAGGGCCTTCCAGGATGAGATAACAGAGGGACATTCGGAAACTTAGGTTTGTATGGCAGGTGTAAGGTCAGGGGTTGAAAAGTAGCTGAGGGTGTTGTCAGCATAGTGGTGATATTTAAACCTAAGATATGTTATTAGGTCACCTAGAGAGAGTGTGTACAGAGAAAAGAGAAGAGTGTGGTCCACAGAGGCAAATGCTGCAGAGAGTAATAGGAGCAGAGTGTAATGACCTCTGTCTGGGGCAGCATATAGGTCATCAATTATTTTAGTGAGAATTGTCTCCGTGGAGGGAGCAGTGCAGAAGTCAGATTGTAGAGGGTTAAGGAGAGAATGGGTGTTGAAAAAATGGAGCAAGCAAGAGAATACAAGACAAGTTCAGTAGTTAAAGTAGAAAGACAGGTAGGGTCAAGCTTGCTATTTTTGAGTCATGGTATAACTATTACATGTTTTAAGGAGAATGGAAATGTAGCAGATTAGAGGGAGAAAGGAGATCCACAGTGATGGTGACACTTTTGAGACAGTGGAAAAAGAGTCAAGGAAAGCAGGAATAGAGTAGAAAGCAAAGTAGGATAGGAGGAAACAGAGGGAATGTTCTGGTGTATGGATTCAACCTCTTGCTTAAAATAGTCAGCAAAAGTTCTGAGGTGAGATGAAGGAATAGTTAGTGAGGGTTAGACTCATGAGTGTTGATTAATGGAGAGAAATAGGTTTGTGTAGCTTGAGAAAGGACAGAATTGCAACAGGATAGCATAAATTTGTAGTGAATGAAGTCAGTGAAACTATGAAAGTTGAAACAAAAGGCATTAAAAAGAACTGAGTGTAGGGAGATAGCATGAGCGTGTGAAGTTATTTGTGTGTTAAGAAGTTATATAAACCTTAGCTATATAAAAGCCTGTGGGTTCATTTTTGAGAGGCCATAAAAAATGTAGTTCTTAGGGCTCTGGATAAAGCTCCATGTATTTCAACTTTAAGTGAAAGTTTCAATCTAATAATTATTATTTTTCAGGAAGAAGCCGTGGTGTGCCGTTATCTTATCTTTTCAGGGTCAATTGGCGAAACGCCCAGAAACAAAATGGCTCTTTGCCCGGAAACAAGCTTTGGAAAAAAAAAATTCTTTAGTCAGATGAATATGCAGAGTGTCTTTAAAATATAAAGCTGGCCATGTGCTCAGCACTGTGCAAAGAGATTATATAAAGCAAGACATTAGTGTGAAGTCTTATACAAAATCATTTGTCTATTAACTGAATATGTGATGTATGTTATAACTTTTAACATTTATTTTTTCCAAAGGTGTCCGTAAGCAGTGGTTATTGTAAAAGATTGCTGTGTAATCTAGAATGGGTTTGCCAGGAAGGGATGAATTTGGGAGTCACCTCTCATTTGTGGGTGTGTCGTGTGCATAGGGTTAAATACAGGGGATACATAGTTGCAAAAGCAGTTACATAAGTGAATAAGGTATGCATTATATACAAGGCATTTCAAATTTTTTAGCAGAATAGTTACAGTGGAGTGTTTGGGTAAAAGCCAGATAGGGATTGGCTAGGGAAATTTGTAGGGGTAAAATAATTGCTTAATTGGGGGGGAATATTTTTCCATAACAGTGGATAGTATTGGGAAACGAGAGATTGGCCTGTAGTTTGAGACAGTGTTTTTTGTCCCCACTTTTGAAGATTGGGACAAACTCTGGTAGTTTCCCAGGTCTTAGGGATATGGCCTGCAGACAGGATAGAATTAATTATGGAAGCAAGAGGTTTGGCAAGGGATGAGGCCCCAAAGTTTCAGGAACTTAGATTGTATCAAAGTCAGGTTCACATTGGCTACTTAGTTTTAATTTGAGGAATGAATTAGGAACATTAATAGGGAATACCTCGGTCTATATGTGGATGCTAAGACAGGAGTAAACACATTGATACAAGAATTTATTCCTAGGTATAAATTATCTCCCTATGAGACACATATGGGATGACTTGTGACTATCACCAGTCCAAAGGAACGAATTAAGGACCATGTTATTGGTAATAAAACAATAAGTTGTATGCAACTAATAATTTTTTTGAGTCTCTCTAGGCAAAGTTGAAAGTGCACCTACTCGAGATGGGGTTAATAGTCACATATTTCCTGCGCAAGCATGCTCTTCATCCCAGGTGAAAAGGCCTAAAGTAATCACCAATACAGCAATTAAAGCGGCAGAGTCATTTTCCTGGACCCAGAGCACGTAAAGCTCGTTCCAGCTCCACCAAACGTTCCAGCGCCACCAAAGACCAAAGTCACCTAAAGCACAGCTGCATCAAGTTAACGTCTTGCCGAGTCAAAACTCTAACCGTTAACCAACGAGGAAAATAAGACACCAGGCTAAGGCCAGGTTTTATCAGAACATTTCATTTTTTTCAGAGACTCAATATTTTTATTCTTTAGAGTGTGTTAAGTTAGAAATTTAAGGTGTATGTACAAGTGAGCCTTGATGGGAGGATTGGTTTCCTGGAAGCGTGGCTTGTGAATGCTCTTGTATGTGTTTCGGCAGTACTCATCACTCTCTATGTATGTGTCATGTGCAGCAAAACTTTGATCCAGAAGTGTGTTGCACCTCCACCAAAAGGAGGGGGTCACCCAGGAGCGTGTGTCAGCCACAAGGAAAGGATCATAAGTCAGCCATGTTGACCCATCGCAGACATTGTCTGTTCTGATATTCTGAGTGAATGATGTATACAATGCGTGCAGGGTGAGGATCATGCATTTCGCTTCCACAGATACCAAACCCCCTCAATTCTCAGTAATAGAATGTTGTGATGATTCTGAAAATATATGATGATAGAGATAGATGCAATTTCTTTTATCTAGCAACTGCATATCCAAAGAAAGGTTGCTTGCATAGAATAAGGTTTTTAGTATTATGTGTATAATTTCTGCATTTTTCCAATTTTTTTTAAGGGAACCTCTTTAAAGGGTGTATCACACAGTAGGAACAAGAATCAATTTATGGGTCAAGTGTCTCCACCAACTAATGAAACCTGAGTAAAAATGTATGTTTAGTTAGATAACAATTTACAGGAAGGATCTAGCCTTAATTTTGCATTTTTAAATTTTCATCATTAAACCATTCAACAGGTTCAGATTAGGCTTATGGCCTTACAAAACAGAATTGCTTTAGACTATGTTTTAGCTTCAAAAGGAGGGGTATGTGTTTGATTAAAGACAATGTTGTGTTTTTATTTCAGATCAGTGTAGCAATGTGCAGCATGAACTTGATTAAATACAAGAGATTCAAAAGAGGTTTACAAAGGGAAGTGATAGATTATCACCCTTGGGGTTAGGTGAATGGCTTAGATCACTTGGAGCAAAAACTTTTGAATGCTTTGATGTGTGGGAGTGTTACTTGTTGTCATATATGTGTGTGTCCCGTGTTGCAAAGGTATGATCACCAGGTGTGCGACCCCCTCCCCCAATCTGATGCCACTCTTTACAGATGCCAGAAACAGCAGTCCCTTGAAGAAAGAAGATGCCGATCACAGTTATTCAACTCCAAAAGACATATCGGCCGCAGCGCCTTACGAAACTATGACAGTGAAGGGCACGCGTCCTTGTCCTCTGAGTTGTCCCTGGACTATCATCATAAACTTAATTCTCAAAAGCTATGTTTTAAGAATAAAAAAGGAGGGAGTGACAAAGTGAGAATATGACGTAAGGGGGGGGGTCTGACATAACAGCACTGGGATTTATGCAACCATTTTAAGTCAGCATCCATCTTAGGTTTTGTCTGAGTGAACGGGTTATGAGATGAACATTATTGAATGAGGTTTTTGCTTTCAACTTTCAAGTGAGAATAAACCAAGCAGCTAACTGACAAAACCTTGAGAAGAAGAGCAATGTGCCAATGTTATGAAAATACGCGACAGATAGGCACTGTCCGAGGGGGGGGCAATGTGTTCTGTATGTAGAGTAAAAGTCACCGGCTTGTATAAGGAATATTAGCTGAATCATTTCATTTCTAATATGCATCCCATAATAATGCTTTAACTCGATGTGTTCGTGTGCATAAGTTTGTTTACCTTTTACGCTTACGTAGTGACGACACGCAACCTTGTAGAGGGGGCGTGGGTTTAGTATTTTGTGTATAAATAATGCCTGTATGCCACCATGTCTTTGGGAGGGTTTTATTTTGAAACTCTCCTCAGCATGTGCACAGCACAAAGAGCAATAAACTTATCTGTCATTCTGCCAAACATATCCTCAGACTTGTGTTGTTATTCACAGCTTTATCACCCCTTAATTACCTTTGCGGTTAATATCCGATAAGGTGTTTAAGGGGTTAATTGATATCTGAATGTAATTGCAATGTATTGGCTATGTATTTTGTGGGCAACGAAAGACAAGGATGTTGCTGGCGACAGGGGCTTCTTATTGATGAGGTCAGTAGTACTTTGTTTTTTTAAATATGCTAGTTAATGTGTTCAATAATGGGCAAATAATCTATTATCCCTATCTGGATAATAGTTATTTTGCACATTATTGTACTGTAGGTGTTGGGGGAGGGATGTATGTATTGAATGTATAGGCCAGGTTTATTTTTTTTACATTCAGGGTTGGTTCCTTGGTTCTGCGTGAGACCTCTGGAGACCACCTGTGGTATCCTCGGGTATCAGGCTGGTGGTTCCACGGGTGACACCTGCGGGGATGAACCGGTGGTCCCACATCTGTGGGGGCACCGCGGACCCGTAGTGTGCGGGGAAGAACCGGTGGTCCCAAATCCGTGGGGGCACTGCGGACCCGTAGTGAGCACTCGTGAGTTCCCCAGACCCCCGTGAGAACCACCTGAGGCCCCGCAGACACCTGTGGGTCTGACCCGGGGCTCCCAGACATCCGCGGGCCTACCGTGGGGACCCAATTGTGGCCCACGGTTGCCCAAGGAGACCACCTGGAGGCCATGGCGTTTGGCAGGACCCACCAACAGGCCTCCAGAACCTGTGTGAAACAAGTTGCTGGTACCCTGTAGGTCTGTCAGGTGACCCGCAAGCCCGCCGGGGACTCACGTGGGGCTGGGGTATGAACCCTGTATGTAAAAGAATACATCATGTATTTATGGGGGGGCACAGGGGGTGGGTAATGTATTTAATAAATAATGCTTATTGTGGGGCAGTGTATTGTTTTTATTGTGGGTACTGGGGGTGGGGGGAGGGGGTATTGGCCCCAAGGGTAAGTGGGTAGGCCTCCCTTGTGGGTAGTGGGTGAGGGTGGTTAGGCCTCACGGGGTGGGGGGTAAGTGTGGAAGGGTATGTAGGCCTCCCGAGTGGTGGGTGAGGGTGGGTTAACCCCTAAAGCGGTTAATAACCGCTATGGTGATTAAGGGGTTAGGGGACATTACATTGGTTGTTTTTATTCTTGTGTATGTTTTGCAGCAGCAGAGGGGGCATGGCAAGGATGAAGATGAGGATGGCCTTCATTGTGGCAGCCGGAAATGGGTGAGTGCTATATGTATTTAATGTATTGATTGGTGTTTATGTATTTTAAATACACAGGGTGTGTATGTTGTTTATTGCAATGTTTATTGGGGGCAAATGTCCCCAATAAACATGCTATTCTGCCTTAACCCCTTCATTGCCTTAGCGGATATCCGCTATGGTAATGAAGCAGCATTTATGTATTTTAATAATATTGTGTGGAAGCAGGGGGGCTCCTGAGCTGAACCGCATTGATTTGTGGCTCAGAGACCCCCTGCTTTTCAAGTTACAGGCCACGGTTTGGGGCATCGGTTACAGTGTCGCCGCCATATTTATAGCAGGCACTGAACAAATGGGATGCTATAAAGATGGCGGCGACACTGCAACCCGATGACACATACCGGGGCCTGTAACTCGGGAAGCAGGGGGTCCCTGGTCCACGAAGCAATGCGGTTCAGCTCAGGGGACCCCCGGCTCACAGTACACTATTATTAAAAATACATTCATGCTGCTTCGTTACCATAGCCGCAAAGGTAAGGAATGATTGTTTATTTATATATGTGTTTTACTCATAGTGTAGATGTGCAGAGGGTCTCCGGAGCTGAACCGCTTTGGTTTTAGGTCCTGGGACCCCCTGCTTCCCGAGATACAGGCCCCTTTATGGCGTGCCGGTATCCCTCTGCTTTGTTTACATTCTGCGGTCACGTGATCGGGACATTAAATGCAGAGGGATACCGGCACCTCATAAAGGGGCCTGTATCTCGGGAGCAGGGGGTCCCCGGACCTGAAACCAATGTGGTTCAGCTCCGGAGACCCCCTGCACATGTACACTATGAGTAAAAGTTGTTTTGATATGTTTTTATTTTGCCGATGTTTGCGCAGAGAGAGCGGCGGGTCTCTCTCTGCTGCAAACCCATATCGGCAGAAACGGCCTATCGCCAGGTTATCGGGAGCCAGGATTTTTTATCACCGGCTCATCTGCGTTTTGCTTTCGCAGAGATTCGGCAGGGATCGGCATGGATTCGGCCCTTACTGAATACTGCGAGGGCAATTCGCCAAAATCATGCCTATCGGCAACACTTGCCAAAGAGATTTGTTCGGCGCTTAGTGCATGAGGCCCTATGTCACTTGATAAAGACCGCTAAGATCGAAACGTTGTGTTTGGCCCAATAAATGAGTTTAGTTAACTCAAATCCGTTGTGCCCTGTATTCCTTCTGCTACTATCGAGGTAAACCAGATATTCTCAGGGGTTCATATCCCATATCGTCTTTTCCATCAATCTCTGGAAGGTCGCTGAGGCACCATAAATGCCTTGGGGCATCCGGGTGAATTGGTAGAACCCGAGGGGGCAGGCTTCCCGAAAGGGCGTTTAGTATCTCCTCTATGTGCGGCAATGTATACTGATCGGGTATAGTGCGCCGGTTCACTGTTCGGTAATCCACCCATAGACCGACGGACCCATTCTTCTTCCGTACCACCACTATTGGAGGAGCGTAGGGACTGCGGGATTCGGTGACTATGCCGGCGGTCTCCATCTCATTGCGGACATTTCTCACATCTTCCACATCTCGGGGAGCAATACGCCGGGACCGCTCCCAGAAGGACGTGGTGTCGTTTAGATGAATGGTGTGATGAGCGTTTCTATTACAGCCCACATCCATTTCAGTAAGGGAGAACACTTCTCGGCGTTCCTCCAACTTAGCACTTAGCCGAGTCTTCCATTCTACAGACAGGGTCGATTCCCCAAAGTTGATGTGCATCCCATCAAGCTCTTCCTGCATTGCTGCAGCGTTCACGTGCGCTATAGTTTCCACGGTGGCGACTGGGTATTTCCTTTCCAGCTTATGCCCAACTTCAAATGGCAGCGGGTGCGGTGAGATGTTTTGGATGGACACTGTGATCTTCTCTGGGATGTGGAGGTCCATTCCCTCATTTCAGGTATCATCTTGTACACCCTATTGAGATCGGCAGCGGGGGTGGTTTCGAGAGAGAAATATGTGTCGGCTTTGAAGCGGCCCAGGTACTTGACCACGGCGGTCATGTGTCTCACTCCCCCTGGTGGAATCTCTATGAATCCTTTCTCTAAGGTGAAGATCTCCCCATATTCTTCCTGCACCGCGACTCTATAGTACTCATCCTTTAGTGCCGGATTACTTCGTAACGCGGATAAGGGGAGTTCGCCCGCTTCATGCAGATAGGCCCGGATCACAGACTGCAGTACGTCAGCATTAGTTCCCCAATTGTAACGCTCACGCTATCCACACACAAGGCAAGACACCGGTACTGAGGTGGGAAGATACAAAGCCATGCACCCACAGCAGCGGAAGCGTGCCTGGAAGGTGGATTGTCAAGCGTTGCCGGGTCTGGGTTGGAGAGAGAGGGTTAATCGGTATACTTGCAGGTCCAGGTATTGGAGAGAGTAGAATTGTAGAAGTCCGTTAGCCGTGGTCTGGGATTATAGATGGTAGGATAGTCCAGGGATCAGGGGTTGGAGAAGTCGCCGTAGTTGAGGGTAAGCCAAGGTCAATATCCAGAGGGGTTCATTTAAAAGCCGGGTCGGCACACGAGGTAAATCTGAAAGACAATTCTGGAACAAGTCAAGGCAAAACTGTAGGAAGCAGCGAGGCTACACCGAATTATGCTGAGCACTGACTGAGCTCTAGGGAGAACACGGGGGTGCGGCCATAATGGGGGAGCGGCTATGATGGGGCATATCCGCCCTGCCATTGGCTGTGCGTGGCCATTTGGGCACGTCACAGCACGGGAAGATAACATTCTTGTCTTCCCTGTCAGCGTACGCGTCACAGCGCTTTGCGCGCCTACGCACACACAGCCACTGGGGCCTGCCCCATAGAGGGCTGTGCTGTGGTGTGTGGTGCGCACGCATAGTGTCACCACCGGGGACTCAGCCTAATTGGCCAGATGCTACTGAGGAGACATTATCCCCCTTGTACAAAGGAATGAACCCATTAGAGCCCTAATTGCTGGCTACATGTGTCTAGGTGTCAATGCCTGGGCAGAGGGTTATATAAAGGGTAAAGGATAGATAGCAATGAGGCAAATGGAAGAAAGAGTTGCAAAAGACGTGAGAATGAGTGCAAAGAATGGAGGCTAAGGAAGACGACGAGGGATAATGAAGAGTGCTAATATGGGCAACTAAATGGTCAAATACGTAAAATAATTCAAAAAGACAAATTTGGAGAGTTTTTCATTTTGAGAGATCAAAAAGGATGTTAGAAGATGAAATTCTACATTGTGATGACATGTCTAACAGGCCATTTAGAGAGAAAAAAAATTACACCCTGGGACAGAATGCATACTATGTTATCTACATTAATTGGAAATAAGGTAGTTAAACCTGCTTTTGGTCACAGTCTGAAACATATTTTGTGATGGATGGACCTGCAGCAGCAGATTAAACAGAAGGAACCACACACTGTTGAGCAAAGTGGACACATATTGCAACATCCTATGAACATAGGAAAAGAAATGACAGACAGGCACACTAAGGGACAATGACTCTTTAATGATACATCACGATATAGGGGAATACCAAAAAACAAAACAAAAAATGACAAATAAAGAATTAAAAAGACCTGACGAAGCACTACGTGCGAAACGCGTAGAGGTTACGTGAGACTGTTCCCGTGGAGTTTGCAGGCGGAGGTTGTGCAGGGCTCTTCGCTTCTACTTGCCTGGCTGGGTATGTACATAGATCGGTTCCGGATCCTTTCTTTATACTAGTGTGGATGCAGTGTTGTCCTGCCTCATCCCTCCGCTGTATATATTGGTTAAAGCCTGTTTTTAACCCCTCATTTTTAACCCCTTTTTAATTTTTTATTTGTAATTTTTTGTTTTGTTTTTGGTATTCCCCTATATCGTGATGTATCATTAAAGAGTCATTGTCCCTTAGTGCGCCTGTCTGTCATTTATTTTCCTGTCTCTGAGCTCACGTTTGTAGGGGGTGTGTGGAGTTCCTCAGACTGACAGCAGCAAGAGGGACTATATGTATGGACAGCCCTAGCGCGGAGGGACATTTCTGTTTATCCTATGAACATAGTTGAAAACTTGACACTTATTTGTGAATAACTGGTGTGCATTGACTGTTGGAAGATTTCCTCATTTTGTAACATACAGAAACCGTTTAATCTTATTGAAAGAAATACCAGTCCACAGCAGATTATCTTGGTTTTACTTGTTTTGTAATCCCTCACACATTGCTTTATTTCTTTTCCTCCATGCAGATGTACCAGACATTATTGCACCCACTGGTGCGCTATAACGAGATGAGCACGGCAAACTCTTTGTACCGTGTTAGCGTGTGTCGTTTAATATAGCGCGTAGCTCTCTCTCACCCCCCACTCCTCCAGCTCTCTCTCCCCTCCCCACTCGCCCAGCTCTGTCTCCCCAACTCCCTCTCCCCTCCCCCACCTCTCTCCCCCCCCAACCTCACCTATCTCTACCGTCCCCCCACTCTCCCACCTATCTCTTCCCTCCCCCCACTTCCCCACCTATCTCTTCCCTCCCCCACCTACCTCTTCCCTCCCCCCACTCTCCCAGCTCTCTATTCACCCCCCCCTTCTCACTCTCCTACACCTCTCCCCCCCCCCCACACCCATACCTCTCTCTCCCCCACTCATCCACTTCCTCTCCCCCCCTCCTCCACGCTCCCACCTCTCTCTTCCCCCCTTACTCCTCCACCACTCCTCCCCCCAACTCTCAATTTCATTCCTAACTTATATACCCCAAGTGACATCACTACCCCTGTAACTGGGCAGTACAAAGGAAGGCTAAGCTGAACCACCTCCATCAGGTGACCCTTCCAGCACAATCTGGAAACCAGGGAGTTGCCAAGCACCTGTCTATGTGACTTGCAACATTAAACTAGCAACATTAGAACACTTCCGGTGACGTCGGAGAACATGGTCGGATAGCTGAGGAGCTCCCGTCACCTTCAAGAATAATTTGCCTGAACGAGCGATCTAAACCACGTAAAAACTCACTAAAAACGAACAGACAGCACAGTAAACGGAGAAGAAGATGCCGGCCCGGCCAAAAGGGAACCAGGGCCTGGGAGTCACGAAGTATTTCACTCCCGCGCATCGCCCCATTGAACAATGCGGTGACTCCCAAGATGGCGCCGAAGAAACAGCCCACGCGGCCCACACGGATGCAGCCTTCAAATCAGGCTCATCAGAGCTACTAGAAATTGGGCTGAATAAAAGCTACTTCGAAGCCCTGTTCCACAGACTGCATAAAGAACTGCGCAAGGAAATCCAGACAGATATGAATACAGCGCTGGAAGGCCTGAGCACACAGATTCACGGGCTAGCAAAGCGCACGGAAGTGCTGGAGTGCAAAGTGTCCGATGTAATCGGCTCACAACACAATACAGAGGACGAAGTAATAAGACTAGGCCAAGAAGTCGCTGAGTTGAGAGACGCCCTGGAGGAGCAAGAAGACAGAGACCGGAGACCAAATTTGAGAATCAGGAACATACCTGAGACAGTCTCTGCCGAGGTACTTCAAACCTACCTCCGAAAGTTATTCCTGCAACTAGCCCTAGACCTGTTGGATCACGACCTCCAAATGGACAGGGCACATAGGGCGCTGGGCCCCAAACCCACGGATCCAGAGCAACGCAGGGATGTAATTGTTAAGCTCCACGCATACTCAGCTAAAGAAAATATCATGGCCGCAAGCAGGAGAGCTGGGGATATCCAGATAGAGAACATACCACTCCAAATCTTTAGCGACTTATCCAGATCCACGCTAGAAAAAAGGAAGGGGATGAAGCCCCTTACGAACATTCTGCAAGAAAGGGGCATCACTTACCGTTGGGGTTTCTCCTTTAAGCTGATCGTCCAGAGGAATGGAAGGCATTTCACCATTTCCAGACCAGGGGACTCGCCAGCGTTCCTAAAAGCGCTGGGGCTGAGCCAGCACCCAATGACAACCAAACCCAGTTTCTCAAAAAAGTACTGGACTCCCTGGAGCAACAGGCACTCTCTTCCTTAATCTTAGGAGGAGACTTTAATATGGTCGCCTCACACACACAAGATAAATCAAAAGCCCCAAAGGACCTAACTAACGCAACCCAAGGCACATCTTACACTACTCAATCACAAAAAAAAGCAAAAAAAATTCAGGGAGATAATGGAAGAATTTTCCCTGGTCGATGTGTGGAGAGCTCAGCACCAGGGTCAATGGGATTACACCTTCTTCTCCACCCCTCGTCAGTACTATTCGAGGATCGACTACTTTCTAGGTACCAACATAGTCCAGGCCTCCTCCCACTCCTATATCGGCCCCATTACCTGGTCAGACCACGCCGCGGTGGAACTCACCCGCTCCCTACCCTTTGTCAAAAACAACCCCTATAAATGGAAGTTGAATGACTCCCTCCTCAACTGCCCAGAGACAGAGACAAATAAAAGGAACAAACTCTCATCCTTCTTCCAAATCAACGCAGGTATTGTCTCGGCCCCGGCTATGTTATGGGAGGCACATAAGGCCTCAATTAGAGGAGACCTTATCTCGATCTCGGCCTACAAAAAAAAAAAATCAAACTCCAAACGGAACTAACAGATAAAATCTCACAAATAGAGCAGCAAAATAAAGCGACAGCATCCAAAAAGATATTAAAGCAGTTAAACCAAACACGAGCAGCCCTTAAACAAACACAATTAGAAGAAGTAGAAAGAGCCCTGAGATGGACAAAACAAAACATTTTTGATAAAGGAAACAAAGCCGATAAGCTTTTAGCCACAAAATTAAGAGGCATTCGGGTCAAATCACAGATCTCCAAAATCCATACAAAAACGGGGAGAATCACGATTGTTGATAAAGAAATAGCACAAGAATTTGCCGACTACTACTCGGACTTGTATAACCTACACCCACCAGGCCAAAGCCAGACCCCCTTGGGGGCGATCTCAAGATACCTTGAGCAGTGTAACCTCCCCACCCTCTCAAAGGCCAAATTAGAAAAACTAAATAGAAACATCATCCTAGAAGAACTAACCGAAGCCATAAGCTCCCTCAAGCCAGCAAAAACTCTGAGTCCAGACGGATTCTCTAACACCTATTATAAGACATTCATGCTGACTCTGTCCCCTTACCTGCTCGACATGTTCAATTCCTTCTTACAAGGAGAGCCAATCCCCGCTACTATCACTGCAGCCAACCTGGCCATAATCCACAAAGAGGGGAGAGACCCACTCCTCTGTGGGAATTATAGGCCAATATCCCTACTGTACTCAGATCTCAAAATTTACAGCAAGATATTGGCAAACAGGCTCAACCCGATTCTCCCCCGACTCATTAATACAGATCAAGTAGGTTTTGTGTCTGGAAGACAGGTCTCCGACAATACCCACAAAATAGTGGATATCATCGACCACGTGCATCTCACAGGTACCAAAGCAATGATCCTGAGCCTCGACACGGAAAAAGCGTTCCACAGGATCAAATGGTCCTTCCTAGATCAAACAATGCTGAAGTTTGGTTTTAGCGGTCCCTATTTGAGGGTGTTAGAGCCCTCTACCAAAATCCCACAGGATTTGTAAAAATCTCAGGAGGCCTATCAGAACCAATTACAATCAGAAATGACCAGACAGGGTTGCCCCCTATCCCCACTACTATTTGCACTAACAATTGAACCTTTGACAACCAAAATTAGAGAAGAAAAAAGCATCAAGGGGATTTCGATCTCCGAAAAAGAATACAAAATTTCCCTATTCGCGGATGATGTTATCCTAACCCTCGCTGACCCCCACATCTCTCTCCCTAACCTACAAAAGGTTCTCCACCAGTTTGGTACAGTGTCTGACTATAAAATCAATATAGACAAGTCAGAAGCTCTTAATATATCCCTCCCAGACACAACGTGGAAGCTATTACAAACCAATTATAAATATAAGTGGAGCACCACATATATCAAATACCTCGGTATAAGAATCTCGAGCTCTCACAAATCCCTTTATAAAGACAATTATCCCCCACTATTTGACCAGATTAAGAAAGACCTAGAGTCTTGGAAAAAACTCCAAATATCATGGTTTGGGAGAATAGTCTCACTTAAAATGAACATTCTCCCAAGGTTGCTGTACTTCTTTCAAACACTCCCCGTAGTTGTCCCACTAGCAGCCATGAAAAATATACAGACCCTAATGTTCCAATTTATCTGAGACGATAAACGACCGAGGGTCCCCAGATCAGTTTTACTATCACCAAAATCAAGAGGGGTTCTGGGGGTCCCCGATGTGGTCAGGTACTATCTAGCAGCCCAGCTGAAACAAGCCGTAGTTTGGAATTGCGACCCGGCATCGGCCCGTTGGCTCGAGATAGAATCACACTACGCAGCCCCATCCACACTTCAGGTCCTCATGTGGTCCCAAGGGGGAAAAGAGGGAGGACCAAGGAGGTTTGAGCTAGGAGCAATGAGATGCACGTGGGATACTTGGATTAAAAGCAAAGGGAAATATGGCCTGATAAGCACCCCGTCACAAATCACCCCTATTTTTGGCAACCCGAACTTCCCGCCCAGGTGCTCCAAAAAGCAATTTGACCAATTTCAGGGTCTTGGAATAAGGCTGGTTGCCGATCTGCTGAACAATGGAGAGATCCTATCCTTTAAAGAAGTGCGAGACAAATACCAATCACAACACCTCCATCTATTCAAATACATACAAATTAGACATTTTCTGATGTCTCTCGCTCAGAACGCCAAATTTCCCCCACCTACCAGATTCGAAAAACTATGCAGTATAGACAGGTATCAAAGAGGCCTAATCTCGGAGATTTATAGGCGGATAGAGTCAGCATCAGAACCCCCGACCCACCAATACTTGCAAAAATGGTCAGCGGACCTGAACATACAAATCGACAATGTGGAGTGGGAGGATATCTGGGAGATGGCGGCAAAAACCTCAATCTGCACGGAAACTACAGAAAATATCTACAAGATTTTATTCCAGTGTTACCTGACCCCGGCTAGACTGAGCCAGATCTTCCCCGGCACATCAGACTTGTGCTGGAGGGGATGTGGGCAAAAGGGGGACATGGCCCACATTTGGTGGTCATGTCCGGAGATTCAGAGGTTCTGGGTAAAGATCCAGACGTTGCTCTACGAGACAATGGGGATTCCATTCCCCCTGGATCCACTGTCCCTGGTGCTGAGTAAACCGTTCGACGACCTAATCCCCAACAATGAGTAGACTGGTCTCTGCAATTCTGACGGCGGCCAGATGCTCAATAGCAGCAGCCTGGAAGCAGGTCAAAGCCCCGGCAACAAACACGGTCATAAGACGGGTAGACGAGGTAATGTCAATGGAAAAACTAACCGCCATGCTAAACAAAAACATGCCACAGTTCTGGAACACGTGGGACCCATGAATAGGCCCCTAAGGCTAGGGATAATGGGAGAATGCGAAAACTGGAATGAGGAGATTAGCCCAGAACCCAAAGGTGGGAGGACTGGACGAACCTCAGGGGAACCCCCCCACCCCACCCACCCCCCCCCCTCTGTTTGTCTACCCCCCCCCTATCCCCCACCCCCACCACACCCACCCACATCGCTACCCTTACCCTCAAAGCTCAAAACAACAAGTTGGCCAATATCCACTCAGTACAATCAAAGTTAAACAGTTATATGTTGTTAACAAATATGTACCTATACGTGTAAATGTCAATGCCAATGTAACGGGTTTTCCCCCCCCCCCCAATCGCAGATTATACTGTGGGAGCTGAGAAACATACAACGTTACCATAGGTATGTGGTGCCTTACCTGTTGGCTCACAGGAGGGCTGAGCTTCCGCTAAGGGAAACCTGGGGCAATTATAGGACGATATGAGTAACCGCGTACTCGGTACAGCGCCTCCACCTGCGATGGCTCCCACCAGAGGGGGAGTGGTTCCTCGCAGGACAATACACAATAACCCCGTACCACAGATTGAATAGTAACTAATACTGCACCGACACACTTTATTCGAGCAAATACCCGGTATGTACCTGGCAGATACCTGGAATGCGCCGCTCCTCACCTCTGACAAGCCCCGTTGTGTTTGCCTTCCCAGCCTGGGTTTATGCCTGGCTGACGGGCGGCTGATCTGTTAAATGATAATGATTAGGATTTAATAGGCTGCAATGCTTCGCTTGTCTACCAGATGGCATAAATTCATGAATTGTAATGCAGTATATATATATATATACTGTGCAGTATTGCAGCCAGCGGGAATAAAATGCTTCAATCCCTGCCTGGAAAATACCTCAATGCACTCGGGCAGAAAACAGTCACAAACCTCAATACACCCGGGTATACCCGAATTCGTGGGACTAGCCGAGCTCGAATAAAGTGTGTCGCCAGTGTACCTTTACTAACATGCATAGACGACATGCAACATCAACAACATAACAACAGGTATCCCTCGCTAAGGGCAACCTGACTATGGCGTCTCGCAGGATGCGTACGCTACTTTGCACCACGGCGGGTGCCCACACTTTATGCGTCACGGCGGACGCTAACACCTTAGGCGCCTCGGCGGACGCTAACACATCCACAGAGTGATCCCACCCCGTGTCCAGTAAACCCCAACCCAATGTCTCGCACTCCCAAGTCATATACCAATGTGTGTGTGTGACTGCGCAGCCACTATGTCTGGTGATAGGCCTTGTTGGTGCACGTGAGGTTGTGGGTTACCTGCCCTGGCTCCAGCCACGGGTGCTGCTATACCACTGGGGTTAAGTCGCCGGGATATCCTCCTACGCGTGGGGTGAATTCCGGCGTGGATAATATCACCGCAGCTCCACACCGTCTGTGCCTTGGCGAGGATCAGTCTGCTACCCGCAGACCGCAGTCACATGCTCGCTTGGCCTCCATGAAAATAGTCCAGCTCCCTTTTAGCAACAACCAATATTCTTTGTTCACTACTAACAAATAGATAATGGGGCAGAGTCCCTAACCTAGGGCCTGTCCCTACCACACTCAGCTAGGGTGACTCAGGGCTAAAATGGGCCTAGGGGATTGCTGGCCTAGTGCAGGGAGTCACTGACTCCTGCACCCTACCTCCTTCCCCTAGCTGCTCCGGTTACTCTCTGCCTAGTGTGATCCAAGCCCGCCAAATGTATCCCTTTGTAACAAGCAGAGCTCCTGCAGCCCTATTGGCTCCCTGGCATCATGGGGCTGCTCCAGAGGCTCATGGGACTTGAAGTCCTCTTACAGAGCCCTCCTCTCATAGGCTAAGGCTTCGCGGGCTTTCTGTGCCTCCACTGCGCATGCGCGAGCTCCCTGCAGTCCTCCCGGTGCTCCTAGCCCTTGCGCATGCGCAACGCCCCTAACAATGGCGACGCCCTGCTCCGCGAGCCGGCGGGACCGCAGCAACGCGATTGCGGCCTTAACGACGGCCCGATCGCGTCCCCGGCAACCGGCCCGATCTCGTCCCTGGCAACCGGTCGCAACTCCAGGCAACACACGGCTCGCGCACCAGCACTCCCTCACTCCCTCGGCGGCCCTGCGCAGCGGAAGGAGGGGGGTCCGTATGGCAAGAGGTACCTGGCTACATCCTCCCCCTGGTAAAATCCCCAACGTCCTCGCTTGGGACACAACTCAATGTAACTATAAACAGAAGTTATATAATGAAAATGCATTTGAAAACATAACTTAGCACATGCATGACTCTACACGATATTGCACAATTCTGTGAGCATCACAATCACAGATTGGATCTTGCTCCGAGAGCACTGCTGAGCCTCATAATGGGGTGCCCCCATTTGGTCATAGGTTACCTGAGTTGGAGGGTACCTGACTCTTTGGCTCCGTCGGAGCGGTTCTTCTGCAACTCCCTCGGGGGAGTAATAAACACAGTCCTGAGGCTCAGCCTCTTCCCTTGAGGGGAGAAATGTCTCTGGACAGTCTCTGTTAGGCACAAAGCTCGGGCTCTGTGGATCCAAAGGCTGGCCTGTTGGTGCCAGCTTAGTAGGCGTTGGCCTACGGGGCCCTTTACCCGTAGCTCCTCCGGGAGATGCCCCTTCTGTGGAGCAGTCCCTTTGAGAGGGTCCTTCCATAGGATCTTCAGGAGTTTCAGAGTGGGTCTCGTTATTGACAGTCTCTTGACCCAACTCTAGTAAGTCGGGCTCACCATTGAGCGGTGTGGCCAGTATCTCTGTCTCTTCATCTTCCACTTGTGGAATGGGGAGAAGATGATTACGGTGCCATACCTTTACCCGGCCGTCAGTGTCTTTGATGCAATAGACCGGGAGGCCAGGCATCTGGGACTCTATTTCATACACTCTATCTCTCCATCGGTCGGCCAATTTGTGTTTTCCCGGGACTCCAAGATTGCGAAGCAACACAGCATCCCCAGGACGAAGTTCCCGATATTTGACCTTATGATCGTATCGCCTTTTATTGTCAGCGTTCAGCTTAGCTGTAGCCTTTTCAGCCTGTTGATAGGCCTGCTGCAAGCTGTCTTTGAGCCTCTGCACGTATTTGAAATGGGTAGCGTTTTGTATCCCATCTGTCGAGACACGAAGGCGTACATCCACTGGCAGTCTCGCCTCTCGCCCAAACATGAGGAAGTATGGGGAGAATCCAGTTAACTCGTGTCTGGTACAGTTGTACGCATGCACCAAGGCCTCCACATGTCGACTCCATTCAGTTTTCTGAGCGCTCTGCAGAGTTCCGAGCATGTCCAGTAAGGTTCGATTAAATCGTTCTGGCAGGGCATCTCCTTCGGGGTGATATGGAGTTGTTCGTGATTTGGCAATATTCAGCATTTTGAGCAGTTCTCGAATCAGCGTGCTCTCGAAGTCTCGCCCTTGGTCAGAGTGAAGGCGGTTGGGAAGACCGTAGTGCATGAAGTACTTCTCCCATAATATTTTTGCCACCGTGATGGCTTTCTGATCTTTCGTGGGGAAGGCCTGAGCATACCTTGTGTAATGGTCCGTGACGACCAGCACATTGCATATTCCCCGGCTATCAGGCTCAATGCACAGAAAGTCCATACACACAAGGTCCATGGGGCCAGAACTCTTTAGATGGCCCATGGGGGCTGCTCGTGTAGGCAGGGTCTTGCGCTGTATACACCTAGTACAGCGGCGACAGTGACGTTCAACGGCCTCTCGCATCTTGGGCCAGAAAAAGCGATCTTGGACCAACCCAAAGGTCTTGTCTATACCAAGATGTCCATGATCATCATGTTCAACACCAGGTATTGTAAGTTCTTAGGGAGGACTAGTTGGCGCCTATCTGGGTGGTTGTGGTATTGCACCACCCGATAGAGTAAGCAATTGTCTATTTCAAATTTGTCCCATTCCCGCATGAGCAAGGCCACCAAGCCATTGGGCGCGTGTTTCAGAAGAGCTGGGTTCTTCTTTTCAACAGCCCGCCTGATGATAGTAACTACAGGGTCTCGTATTTGGTAGTCCACCAGATCCTTCCACCGTAACACCTTGTCATGCGTGATGTTCATCCCTTTTGGGTCGCAGTAGGCGGCTGGGACAGCCTGCGACTGGCATCCCAATGAATCGACCACTCGTAATTCTGAAAAGGCTACTTGGTCATTGACGATGGCGGCCATGCTACACATAGCTCGCACTCCAGGTCCTGGGAGTTCCTCCCATTCCTCATCATCTGGAATGGCACTTAACCCGGGTCGTCTGGATAAAGCGTCAGCCCCTATATTCAAAGGTCCCGGCTTATACTTCATGGAGAACCTGTAGTTGTTTAGGGCGGCCAGCCAGCGGTGTCCAGCGGCATCCAACTTGGCCGAGGTATTGACGTAGGTGAGGGGATTGTTATCCATCCTTACCTCGAAGGTGACACCGTACAAGTAATCGTGGAGCTTCTCGGTGATCGCCCACTTGAGAGCCAGGAACTCCAATTTGTGGACGGGGTATCTCTGTTCACTGGGCGTCAAGCTGCGGCTGATGTAGGCTACAGGCCGAAGACCCTCAGGGTGTTTCTGGTGCAGGACGGCCCCCAGTCCATTGAGACTGGCATCCACATGCAGAACGTATGGCTGTTCGGGATCAGCATACGCAAGCACCGGCGCTTCGGTCAGACACTTCTTCAATTTCAGGAAGGCTTGCTCGCACTCAAATGTCCATTTATCCCCAAACGGTTGGCGGGCCGATACAGGCTTCCTGCCGGTCTCTGAGGGGTATATCTTCAACAGATTGTTCAGGGGTTTAGCTCTACTAGAGTACCCTTCCACGAAACGACGGTAATACCCACAGAATCCCAGGAAGGATCGCAGCTCCGTGACATTCTCGGGACGAGGCCAGTTCACTACTGCTTCTACCTTGGCGGGGTCGGTGGTGATCCCTTGGGCGGACACGATGTGTCCCACGTAGGTCACTGAGGTATGGCAAAACCGGCACTTGTCAAGGGACAATTTCAACCCTTCGTTCCCCAGACGGTCGATCACTTTAAGTAATCGCTCTTCGTGCTCTTCCAGAGTTCTACCGAAGACGATGATGTCATCCAGGTATACAAGACACTCCCGCGGGCTCATGTCCCCGATAGTCTTTTCCATCAGCCGTTGGAAGGTAGCAGGCGCCCCACATATACCTTGGGGCATCCGTGTAAATTGGTAGAATCCCACTGGGCAGACGAAAGCTGTCTTCTCCTGATCTTCCGCATTCACAGGTACCTGATAGTACCCGGATCGGAGGTCGAGCACGCTGAACCATTGACTTCCATTCAGCGCATTCAGTATCTCTTCAATGCGTGGAAGGTTATACTGATCTGGTATTGTACGATTGTTCAGTGTTCGATAGTCGACACACAGTCGTACGGATCCGTTCTTTTTACGCACCACCACTATGGGTGACGCGTAGGGCCCCCGGGACTCCGTCAAAATCCCGGCATCTTCCATATCGTGAATGACTCTCCTCACATCGTCCACATCCCGCAGGGCGATGTGACGAGAGCGTTCGCGAAACGGGGTGGTATCACTCAGTCGAATGGCATGTTTGGCGCTGCGACTGCACCCCACATCCATTTCACTCGTGGAGAACACCTGTCGTCGTTGATTCAACTGGGTTGCCAGCCGCTTCTTCCACTGGGTGGACAGCGTCGACTCACCGAAGTTGAAGTCCAGCTCGACTAACCGCTCATCCACAGCCGCCGCCCTCACCTGAGGCGTGGTTTCTACAGGACTGACTTTTATATATGCAACCTAACTTCTGGTCGGCATCAAATTCCATCGGGAAGGGGGAAAGATTCTGTACATACACATGGGTTCGTAGAGGGATCTTAGCCTTCCACTCCCTCACTTCGGGTAGTACCCTGTATCCTCTCCGGACCTCTTCTTCTTCAGGCGTACTTTCCAGAGAGAAAAACTGATCACTCCCATCTCGTTCGGGATAACAACACCAGACAGCCATTCTTCGCACTCCCCCTGGTAATATGGTCATCAGACCGCGTTGCCGATTGTAGAGATCCCCGTGTCGCTCCAGGGCGTACACCCGTTTGCACTCCTCTCGTAGGAACGGATCTAGGAGAGCGGTGGCTAGCGGCAACTCGTTAGTCTCTTTCAGGTACGCTCGGATCACCGCCTGTACTATGTCAGCGTTGGTGCCCAGGATGATCGGGTACTTGCACTGGTCTTGGGGCTCCGGGCACACCAGGGCCGCTACATGCATGGGGTGTCTCTTGCCGGTGTTCAGCTGGAGTATTTCCATTTGAACCCTTACAATCCCATCGATGGGGTAATCTTCATTACTTAGCCCCCGAACGGTCACATGATCGGCCGCTCTCAGGGGGCAATGTCGGAGGTGCTGTTCATAGAACGGGCAGTATATGATGGTCACTTGTGACCCTGTGTCCAGTAGAGCCGACGCATAGATCCTTTCTAGTAAAACCGGTATGATAGCTGCAGGGCCTACTTGGCTGTAATCTTCCCGGTTGGGGGCGTCACCCCGGCGTCGGCATCTGCAGGGGCATCGGTGGTTCCCCGAGGGGTCTCCACGTCAGACCCGGCGGTTTGTACTCGGCATACCATCGACCGGGCTGAGTTTCTTCGGTCGGGGGTTTTGTCCTCGGAGAGGTCCTCCCTTTCTGGGCAATCACGGAAGAAGTGGCCCTTTTTACCGCAGGTATAGCAAAGGAGGTCTCTTGGTTCAGAGCGGCCCCTGTACGGAGAAGATGATTTACGGGCGGGTCTGGCTTTGGAGCCCGAATCTTTGGTGGCGACCTCATCGTCCTGACTCGGGGTCTTCTTGGTCTTTGCCGCAGCAGCCCGTGAAGGTTCACTGGTGGAAGGCTCCTTAGGCTTCTTGGAAGTGTGCAACTGAGCATAGGCTTCATGTTTTTTTATCTCATCCATTAGCCTTTCCCAGGAAGGGGGGTCACCCTGCATCAAGGAGCACTTTATCATGATTACGATATGATGGCCCGGTATCGCTCCTCTCAGAAATTGATCACGACAGTATTCATCCACCTGGGCAGCCGTGATGCTTTTCCTTTTTCGCATCTCCCATAAGACTGCTCGAATCTGCTGTAGGAAATCAGATAGCTCCTCTCCGTCTTTCTGGCAAAGATTGAAATACCGCTTCATCAATTGTCCTATGTCCTCGGTTCACCCATATGCCCTCACAAGAGTCTCTAGCATCTGATGTGCGGTGACGTCCGCATGCTGATCTTTAGCCATCTGTATGGTGGTGGATGCGGGAGGGCGTAGGCATTCCATTATGCGTTGTCGCTTCACCAGCTCAGAGCACGTCCACTCTTCTAGAACCTGAGAAGTGTATTCTCTCCAGACGTCGAACGCTTCTTCGCCCGTTGGGGTCGGCTTGGTTCCTGAAAAGACTTTTAGTTTGCGATACTGTTGCGAGGTCTGAGCTTCGGATCGGGACTGCCCCATTTCTAGGAGGGCTTGAGCTAGCATTCGGATTTCATCCCCAGGTTTAGAGGACGAGTGGGCCATACTTAAGGGTGGACTATGGTCGGTGGGGGCGGCCCTGTCGGCCCCGCAATTGCTTTCAGAGGGTGAAGGCGATGTATGCATAGCAACCTCTTGTAAATTTGCGCGGGAGCTGCCGGGTTCTGATTTTATGGACAGTTCAGGATAGACAACAATACAGCAAGAACTGGGTGAGCTTCCGAGCCACAAGCTGGAGGGTCCCTGGCCTTCAGTTATGTCTTGCCCTATACTCACTAACACGGAGCAGTACTCCTCGGTCTCCAAATGTTGCTCTAACACTTCTATTGTGGCCGCCTCTCGCAGATTTGGGTGTTGCCTCAAGGCCACTTGTATGAACGATGACGGAGTATCAACGGGAACGTGGCGCACCACAAGCGTGTGGCGCGGCGGTACTTGCAGCACTAATGCCCAGTCATGCGCTTCTGCGTGCGACGGGTACGGTAACGGTGGTGCCATTTTGAAAAATTTTGGAACCGGGCACCACATGTCTGAGAATCTCACCAGCGCCTCCAAATGTAACGGGTTTCCCCCCCCCCAATCGCAGATTATACTGTGGGAGCAGAGAAACATACAACGTTACCATAGGTATGTGGTGCCTTACCTGTTGGCTCACAGGAGGGCTGAGCTTCCGCTAAGGGAAACCTGGGGCAATTATAGGACTATATGAGTAACCGCGTACTCGGTACAGAGCCTCCACCTGCGATGGCTCCCACCAGAGGGGGAATGGTTCCTCGCAGGACAATACACAATAACCACGTACCATAGATTGAATAGTAACTAATACCTTTACTAACATGCATAGATGACATGCAACATCAACAACATAACAACAGGTATCCCTCGCTAAGGGCAACCTGACTATGGCGTCTCGCAGGACGCGTACGCTACTTTGCACCACGGCGGCTGCCCACACTTTATGCATCATGGCGGACGCTAACACCTTAGGCGCCTCGGCGGACGCTAACACATCCACAGAGTGATCCCACCCCGTGTCCAGTAAACCTCAACCCAATGTCTCGCACTCCCAAGTCATATACCAATGTGTGTGTGTGACTGCGCAGCCACTATGTCTGGTGATAGGCCTTGTTGGTGCACGTGAGGTTGTGGGTTACCTGCCCTGGCTCCAGCCACGGGTGCTGCTATACCACTGGGGTTGAGTCGCCGGGATATCCTCCTACGCGTGGGGTGAATTCCGGCGTGGATAATATCACCGCAGCTCCACACCGTCTGTGCCTTGGCGAGGATCAGTCTGCTACCCGCAGACCGCAGTCACATGCTCGCTTGGCCTCCGTGAAAATAGTCCAGCTCCCTTTTAGCAACAACCAATATTCTTTGTTCACTACTAACAAATAGATAATGGGGCAGAGTCCCTAACCTAGGGCCTGTCCCTACCACACTCAGCTAGGGTGACTCAGGGCTATCTGGGGCCTAGGGGATTGCTGGCCTAGTGCAGGGAGTCACTGACTCCTGCACCCTACCTCCTTCCCCTAGCTGCTCCGGTTACTCTCTGCCTAGTGTGATCCAAGCCCGCCAAATGTATCCCTTTGTAAGAAGCAGAGCTCCTGCAGCCCTATTGGCTTCCTGGCGTCATGGGGCCGCTCCAGAGTCTCATGGGACTTGAAGTCCTCTTACAGAGCCCTCCTCTCATTGGCTAAGGCTTCACGGGCTTTCTGTGCCTCCACTGCGCATGCGCGAGCTCCCTGCAGTCCTCCCGGTGCTCCTAGCCCTTGCGCATGCGCAACGCCCCTAACAATGGCGGCGCCCTGCTCCGCGAGCCGGCGGGACCGCAGCAACACGATCGCAGCCTTAACGACGGCCCGATCGCGTCCCCGGCAACCGGCCCGATCGCTTCCCTGGCAACCGGTCGCAACTCCAGGCAACGCGCGGCTCGCGCACCAGCACTCCCTCGGCGGCCCTGCGCAGCGGAAGGAGGGGGGTCCGTACGGCAAGGGGGACCTGGCTACACCAATAAAAAAGATTGATACAAAAAAAAACAAGCAACATTATACTAGGGGCCTGTACAAATATGTAACCCCTTAACTCCCTGTAGGAACCAGGAACCCACTAAAATACCTTAGCATACCCTCAAGGGTGCTACACATATAAGATTGTGTCATCTGCATACATGTACATTGAAGCTCCCTTACAAGCTGTAGGTAGATAATTAATGAAGACTGAAAAGAGTAGGGGCTCCAGAACAGTCTTGTGGGACCCCAGAGTTGATATCCAAGGGGTTAGTTATAGCCTGAAATAGACACGTATTGGTATCTACCCGATAGATAGGAGTGAAACCAGTTTAAAGTGTGTTCCCCTGTTCCAGAGCACTGAAGCTTGTTTTTAACAAAATAACATGATCAGGTGTCAAAAGCCTTTGCAAAATCTAGAAATATTGCACCAATATGATGTCCCAGTTCCATTCCTTACTGGATCTCATTGCAAACTTTGAAGAGGGTACAGTAGTTACCATGGAATGTTTGGGGTGAAAGCTAGATTGGATTTGGCAGAGGACATTTGTCTTGGTATAGTAATCGCTTCATTCACTTTGTTGAGTGGGATAACTCTTGCAGTTTTCTAGATCTGTGGGATATGGTTTGAAGATAAAATAGAATTATTTAGGGAGGCAAGCAGCTTGGCAATGACTGGGCTACTGAGTCATAGGAACTTTGATTGAAGTAGGTAAGGCCAACATTGGCTGTTTAGTTTTAATGTTAGGAGCGCCTGTGTAATCTCCTCTTCAGATACTGGGACAAATTGCAAGCCCTGTTGTGAGGGGGTGGATATATGGGGGTTCTCACAGGTTGTTAAAATCAACTAATCAAAATAGAACTAAACTGTCCTTTTTTCCAAAATTAATTGGTTCATTCAAATGTGGACATTGCAAAATCTGTCCGAATATGATCAAAACCACACATTTTTCCAACTGTGACGAAACACGCAGATTCCATATCAGAACCTTTATAACATGCCAGACCAATTTTGTGATATATCTACTAAAATGCGGATGCAATAAACAATATGTGGGGCTAACGAGTAGAGCCCTAAAAATTCGCATCCTGGAACATCTTAGACTTATAAGAAATCATGACATGACACATCCGGTACCAATACACTTTAATACGTGTCCGTTGGGTTCTGTAGAGAGTTTTCAATGTTGTGCCATAGAACATATTGCGTTACCTCCTCGTGGAGGGGATAGAATTAAGATCTTGCATCAGAGAGAGGCCCATTGGATATATACGTTAAACACTCTGCAGCCCAACGGACTCAACATCGATTGGGATCTGCGTTGTTTCCTTTAGAGCATCAACATATGTTTCTTGGGGTGTGATAGTATACTGTATCATTTCCTCCGATAAGATTGTTCAACTTATTCAATTGATTTTGTTAAGAATGCTTTTATCTACCGTTGGTGTTTCTGGATTTTGTACCCTCACTTCCTTCCCTCCTTGGCCCTTACCCACCCCCTCGCCCCCCCCTCCCCCTTCTTCCTTTTTCTCCTCTTTCCCATCTTATTTCGTCTCTTTGGTTGCCCCTATTATTTAGTGCTGAAGCAGCATCATATAATCTTCATTACTAAGTATGTGTATTATATGGTTTTGTTTAGTGACAAATTGCCTTTACACACTATAGAAGTTTGAAGCTGCAAATGAATTTGTAACGTTGATTTAAGGGACCCAATTAGACACTTGCATTGTTGTCAGCAGTTTTTAACTTTCTTTATATACCTTCAATTTATAGCCTGAGCCCAATCAGAATACAAGGGTCTAACTAGGAATAATAGAGATTCAAGGACTAATAGAGATTGTATTCTAGCAATTGTCATATACAGGATTGGCATATGTGTTTAATATTCTAATAGGCTTGGGCATTGAAGGGGTTAATGTTTTAGACCGTTTTTCGCGGGCTTTTATGTGTATTTAAATCAGGCAGTTACCGCTTCTCCCCACTCCGAGACGAAGCCCTATCGTGCCGAAATCACGCTTGTATCCTGGGCTTCATGAATGTACTGTAGTTAGAATTGCGCTTTGATAGTAGGGAAGTAGCATACAATGAATACATTTGCTACGCCAGTGGGATTTGTCAGAGTAGTATCATCCATTATGATATTAAATGGTTGTTGGTGGCTAGAAGGCTGGAATATATTGTTGATGACCTTCAGAAGTTTGCTGAATTTTATGTATTTTTATAAAGATTGTCAGTGTAGTATTGGGCTTTTGGTGTCTTGTTTGCCTTGTCCATGAATTCCGCAGGTATCTGTAGTTAAGATCCTTGGTAGTGTCAGTTACTTTGGAACTTTTCTATAAGGCAACCCTAAGATTGTAATGCACAATAAGGTCTGTTGTAACACACGGAAAGCGGGGCCCCCGTACTCTTATTCTGCGCAGTGGAGCATGGGTATCACAGAGTTTTAAGAACTCTGTTTGAAAATAATCAAGCGCAGAATATGGGCCAGGTATAAAGTTGATTCTGTACGAAGGGCAGTTGGTAAATTCAGCCAGAAATTTTTGTGGATTACATTTTTTTAAATGTTCTAGTGAATAGAACTTTAGGACATGATTGGGGTGATCTGATTTTCCTCACACAGTTACTATTGCATTGTCACAGAAACTGTAAGGTAGAATGCCAGAGGATTGGATTCTACTAGGATAAGGGGATTGGATCCAACCTAGTAAGGAATGGTTGCCAGATTTTAGATTTACTCATGTGCGTTGGGAAATGAATTGGGTTACATTTAATTACTTTAATTGAGTCCAGAATTTATTGTTTTTAGGGTCAAGCCATTTGAATTTAAAATCACCTGGAACTAACAGCTCACTCTTCCTATTCATATTCAGAGGGGAAATTGTGGCAAGAATGGGAGTACTGGTTTTGTTCATACTCTATTTAAGCATAATAATGAAGGCATGCACATAACAAAACACTCAAGTGTTCAATTACAAACGTTATTTTACAATACATTTTTTACAATATTTCACTGATGCTATATACTGTCCTGCTACTGTTTACAGCAAATAGTGTACTCACTGTGTGTAACATACTGTACATACATATATAAATATATACAGCGCACAAGTACATTCATGCATGTTTGTATATACAGTATAAATGGTTTGGAAACAGAATAATGCTCTGTATAAATTATAAATGTCATGCTTGACATTATGTTGATCATAATTTCATTCTTCTAAAAAAAAATTACACATTCAGCAATTGCAGTGGGTGTCCATATCATGTGGTTATTTGCTGTTTTACAGGGGATTTGTGTTTTTATCCCATTGAATTAATGGGAGAATAAGTGCTCCTTTGTCCTCTTACAGAAAGAGGCGCTTCAACATGCATTTTTAATAGGTACATTGTGATTGCAGTAAGAGCTGTCACTATATCAAATCCCTTAATGTTATTAGGTAACCTCATTTCTTGTCTTTCCACAATGAGATATAAAGAGAAAACACATCAATATTGAGCAGTTGTTTTTATTAGAAAATTTTGAAACATAATATTGTATGACAAATAGATAAACTTTAATATAAAACACTCATTATTTTAACAATTAACACTGTTAACAGTAACTTCAAGCATAATATACAATGGTAAGAACAATTCAGCACATTGCTTATCAACACTTTCAGCTCCAAGCTACAGAGGATGGCACTCTTACTGTAGTTGGTCATTCAATGTGTCATTTATTTTTTGGGAGACTTCCTTGGAGAGTGTGTACTTTTTCTGTGCAACATAAATAAGCTCCCTCCTTAAATTTAACAGGTGAGCTCTCTTTACCCTTGACCAATCATAGTTCACATTGTGAGACCAGGTAGTGTACAGCTTGGAAAAGACAGCTGGGCAAACCGATGTGCCTCCCCTTAACAGTACTGCTGCAATCTATTTATTTGGATATTAGAAAGCAATGCCAAGAAAATGTCTTCCAATGCTTCCCCAGGGATAGGATGGTTCGACTTTCCGTGCAGTAATGTTTTCAATCCTGGTAACCTCTGCAGTGCTGTGGCCCATGAGTGCCCCAACGGTGGCATTTATTTATTTATAAAATGTTTTACCAGGAAGTAATACATTGAGAGTTACCTCTCGTTTTCAAGTATGTCCTGGGCACAGAGTTACAGTATGATGACAACTACATGGTTACAAATACATAGTTACATTAAGTGAACAGGGTCATACATTATATACAAGACATTGCATGTGCAGTTAAAGACAATACATGTTATAGGCGTATGTTACAGACCAGGTTAAAATTTCAGGAGTTGTCAATGTTTCTGGACGGATGCAGAGGTATCATGGTAAAAAAACTCGTCAAATAGCAGTGCACTGCAACCGTGCAGTGTTTCTCCCGAGTTTGTGGTCCCATGTCATGTTAGTGCCCACAGAGCATAGATTTTAACTCACTGAAGGTCCATGAAACATTGTTTTTAAATCTGACCGTTCCTGTAGATGTGTTATTTCTTCTTTGGAGACACACTGGGTAATGACCTGCATTGTAGCGTCCACATCATTGTCACAGAAGAAGGCGGCCGAAAAGTTATCTTTCTAATGAGAGACCTCTGGATTCATTCACAGCCCAGTTCCTGGTTTAAGGTGGGTGGTGAGGTGAATAATGCACTGCTCCAAACCAGAGGTCAAGGGAAGGCTCTGGCTCAACAAAAGTCCTGAACAGGCGAAGCTTGTTTCCCTGGGCCCAGCAGTATCAGTATGTAACGGCACAAGGTCAGCTTGTGGTGGAGTGCTCACAGTTTGTTTCTCAAAGTCCTTATCCGATATCCTGGTCTTGGTCTTTAGTTTGGCCTGCTTCACCTTGGGTTGTTTATTCTACTTCCCTGCCAAGATCACCCAGCGAGGCCTCACAGGTAGCAGTTTTTGGGTGCTTGCAATAGGCAAGGTGGGTTGGTGCAAAAGGGGGTTGGTAAGTGAGTTGGAAGGTAGTGGGAGGGGATTCATGAGGGTATTGGGGGAGGAGGGGGTTAGTGAGTGCATATTTTTTAAAATATATATTTTGTTAAGAATAAAAACGTAATTTTTTCCACTCAGTTGTTTGATGTGTTTATTATGTACAGTATGTGTGGTGTAGGTAGGAATTAAATGCAAACATTTTAAAGTTATGTAATGTACAGTACATCACCTACACATAAAGTTAAATACAAGTTTAGAAAAACATGAAAGAAAGCAACTGTACAGCACATTTAAACTAATGTTCATAATCAAACAAAACACATGTAAACCATACAGAACCTTTTACACAAGGGGCATTCTGGGAACATTGAAGATACAGAACAATAGTAGTAAAAATACTTTTCCAAAAGCATTACGGGGGAAAGGGGAGTGTGCGGTTGGCGTAGGTGGCTAAAGGCAAGAAATAGAGACAGGCTACTAACGTAATACTGCAGTATTTAATGTGCAACAGCTCGAGCCGCATTTATGTAATGTACGTACATGATGTGACTTAGTGGAACATAAATGCATTGAACAGAGTACATTCTGAGTAACCTTCATAACAACTCTACAATATAGCTCATGGAATCACCTGGTGTTCTTACCTGGTATTGCAGTATAGTTACAATAATGCACACTATCGAAAGTTTGTAATCATCCACTTTAGGGTTCTGGAGAATCAGCCCAGATCTTAACCCTTTCATTACAATCCACTCCGGCACCCTGGCAGCTAAAGCATTAGTTACAATTGTTGTCATAACATCCCTGTCCTTGTGCTCTGTCTCAGTGCTGCGCACTAGATATTTTTGCTTCCATATGACTGGTGTAACACTCCTGCACCAGGACACTACAACACCCACAGCTGATTTTATTTCTCTCCCATGATATTGTTCATTGTTATGTGACAGAGTCACTGACTCAGTAGGCTGGAATGGAGGATATGTGTACATTCCAGCACTCAACCAGTTAACCTGCCTGCCCCTGCAGCCTAATTAAGCAGGTTTCCTGAAAGACTGCAGGTTCAAAAGATACCGGAAGTTGTGAGACTGAGAGCCAGACCCAGAAAGCCAGAGAGGCAGTGAGAGAGACTGTACTGTGTTTCCAGCCTTATTTGGGATAAAATGGACCTCAACGTGAGGTGGTTGTCACTGGTTTCACAAGATGTAATATGTTGTGGACATGTCTTCCCATTGCTGATAATAATTGTAGTTCTATTCATTTAAATTGAGCTGAACTCTTCTCCTCTATGGGGACCAGTGAGCATTATCTATCAAAACCCTGCTTCATTTATTACCACCTGCGTCACAGTCTCATCCTTGATAGTAATCCATTTGCTGTCACAAGGGCCTGCAACTAGGAATGGGATATTTGATGTCCGCCGTGGCCAGGTCTCTGCCAGCGTTAAGCCACAGGGGGACCCGTCACCGTAGCTGCTCCACCGCTGCACACTCCAATTAGGTAAGTTCATTTAATGGTCAATTTAGTGGTCAGGGTAGGGGTTTAAGGATAGGGTTTTTTTGGGTTAGGGACTAAGGATAGGTGATTAGGGTGAGGGATTTTAGGGTGAGGGGTTTTAAGGAAAGGGGTTGAGGTTTTTAAGGTAGTGGGTAGCGTTAGTGTTAGGGTTTTTTTTTTAGGTTAAGGACTTTCCCTGGTGGTGAAAACTTCCAGTGGCAAGTTAAGTACCAGCTAAATACAGGCGGATGTCCTAGACAGCTGCAACTCGAGGGTTAAAATGCTGCTTTGGCTTAGAGAGCTTCAGCATGTCGCTCTATACTGTGAAATCAGTCTGTGGCGTCATACAGCCGAGCATCTGGGGAGATTAATCTGGATTATAGAAAGAAACATTCAAAGACAACTAGGGCATTTTAGCAAGATAAGATCGCTCCGAAACAGAGCGCCCAAGGGTCAAAAATATTCACATATACATTAAATATGATTCCGATACGAATATTCCATGACTGACATCTATACAATCTCCCCCTACAGAAGCACAGCATTACTTAATAATATTATTATTTTTATTATTATTATTAAGTATTTAGTAAAGAGTCAAGGAAACATGAGGAGGAGGAAGACGACACAATATCGCATTGAGGATAATTACAAGCTGGCAGAAAGTGATACAATAGGACAGCACGTTTTTTTCACAGTTTACTGTGTGATGCGGGATAAAAGGGATTGTAACTGGGCGCTCTAAAATGGAATAGGAGTGTAATTAATGTGATTATTGCGTGCTTAATAAGTGGTAGTGAAAGTGAATTAAACAAATATTTTCACACAGTGATTATAGTGCAAAAAAAATTTATGGCACAGTATAAATCACCAATCCAGGGAAAAAGGTGTAAATAATGTAAAGCAGCTCATAAACCCTTAAAGGACTGCGGAAAGCATGTATAAAACAAGAAATAAAAAATGCACAATAGTGAAGCCAATATGGGTGAATTATAAAGTGTTATAAACAGAGTAAGTGTTACACTCTCACATTCCCTCTAAATGGATGGCATGTGAGAGACTTGGTCAGTGTGCTAGTTTGTCTGGGTTAGCTATGTATACATAGCTAACCCAGACAAACTAGCACACTGACCACTGCCTACAGTACTTAGCAGTTATATGCTATGATATCCTCTGTGTCTTTTTTTCCACATGTTGTGAGACTGTTCGTGTGGTTTATCTGAAGATTACCGGATCATCTAACTGGACATTAATATATGGTCAGATTACACACAGTTAATAATCAATATTGTTTTAGGCGCCAGGTTTATTTGCTTTGCTTTGTATCATTGTATCTGACTTGTATTGGTCAGTCTTTTTCCCTTTGCAGCCTGACCTATATATAAGGTTTTTTCATGCTACATATCACTGTACTGTATATTGGTAACACTTTTATATGTTTTTTAAGCATTAGCGCTATTAACACTAAATCTTTATTGCATGTGACTGCTGTGTGACAATAAAGATTCTGTGCAACCATCTGTGTGGATAAATGTCTGGGTCACTAAGAAGTTGCCAGCATGGACCAGCCTGGTTATCTCAGGATCCTCGCTGGCTGGTATGCAGAGATGAACAATGAAAACCTGTCCTGATATCTCCCCACAGCATCGCGGAGTACTCAGAGCCTCCTGTTCCAGCCTCACAGATATGCACCACACCAGCAACACAAGCTAGCCGGATGACCTCACTTAGGGTGGGAGAACAGGTGCTACAAATGGAGGCGCTGCTGAGATCAGCATCAGGACAGGTTTTTGCAGCAGGAATTTTATTCATAAAGACTGTGTTCATATAATGGTGCTTTAGGACTCTAGGGGACTGGGGTCTGTGCCTTGCAGCCCTGCACTACCCTCTTTCAGTATAGCTGGCAGGTATCTGAGGCTGCGGTCCCAGTAACTACAGCGCACGCCTCGGCATGCACTGTGCAATCAAGCCCTCCCCCCGTCAGGACGGTCCCAGTTCCTACCCTGTCGCTCACCTTTCCCCAGCGGTGCGCGATAAGTTTTCAGGCAGGCAGGGGAATTTGAGATTAGCATTTGCGACGGAGGCGTGGCCACGCCCCCGCCGGCGGTTCAGCCAATGAGGGTGAACCAGCCGCGGGACGTCATGGCCATGCCCCTGCAAACCTACCACCACGCCCCCTCCCGTCGCAAACCTTCCCTCTCCCCTCAGATCACCGATCGCGGTGTAGCGCTGTGCACGCGCCGCCCCCCCGCCGGGCGCTCGTGCCACTGTGAAGACTGGGGACTCACCCTTAGGGGGGGCAGTTTAGTCTCCCTGCTTGAAGAGCTGCACTGTACACTAACAGTTCCCTCAGTGTGGGGACAGCTTACCTACGAAGTAAGGTGGGGACAGCTCTCTGATGCGACGCTGGGGAGGTTGTTGCCCAACCGGGTAATCCAAGAAGAAAAGTGGGGGTTGTTCCCTGAGGCATCTCCAGGGAGACTACAGTCCACTTGGGCTACCAGAAGAAAGGTAGGGGCAGTTCCCTGATGCATCCCAAGGGAGCCTGTTGCCCATCCAACTATGTAGATGGTGGGGTTAGTTCTGCGAGCCACCACCATGGAAACTATTGCCTACCCAACTTTACCCCTATGTATGCGCTGGCAGGTTTCTGAGGGCGGTGTTAAGCTCCACCCTACATGTTTTGTGACAGTGTCACTTCCTCAGGGGATTTTGAGGAAGTGACACAGTTACGAAACACGTAGGGTGGAGCTTACTCGCGTCTGCAGGCATTGAGGAGTCTCTGAGGTAGTGACATCATCAGGGGTGGTGTTTGAAGGAGTTGCGACCACAAGGAGAGGAGAGACACCAACCTCTGCTGCCAAAGTCAAGGATGATATCCCGTTGGAAGTAGCCTAGTCCCCTATTTTTCATCTTGTTACATATAATACACCACTCAATTGAGTTATACACTCCCTCTTCCTCACTTGCACAAATGTATACACTTTTGAGTGTGGTGGATTTTATATGTATGTATACATTTACATGTTTTAATCCATTGCATGTCATTTGTTATCTAACACTTCTATGTTGGTACACATACATTTTTTTAATTCACTTTCACATTATATTTACTTGGCGCCATCAGTTTCTTTTTTTTTTTATATATGCTATGTATGTCTTTATTTATATAGCGCCATTAATATCCATAGTGCTTCACTGTAGTAATACATGTGACAATCACATAAATAACAAATAATACAAATAACAGATCATGGGAATATGTGCTTCAGACATAAAAGTAACATTTTGAAGAGTCCCTGCTCCGAAGAGCTTACAATCGAATTGGTAAGTAGGAAGGACATACAGAGACAGTAGGAGGGCTTTCTGGTAAGTGCGTCTGCAGGGGGCCAAGCTTTATGTATCATGTGTATAGTATTAGCCATGGAGCTACTCATATGCTTCGTTAAGCAGGTGTGTTTTAAGGTGGGTCTTAAAGGTGGATAGAGAGGGTGCTAGTCGGGCATTGAGGGGAAGGGCATTCCAGAGGTGTGGGGCAGTCAGTGAGAAAGGTTTAAGGCGGGAGAGGGCTTTAGATACAAAGGGGGTAGAGAGAAGACATCCTTGAGCAGAACGCAAGAATCGGGATGTTGCATAGCAATACATTAGGGCTGAGATGTAAGGAGGGGCAGAAAAGTGTAGAACTTTAAAAGTGAGAATATGGGATTTGATAGGAAGCCAGGAGAGTGATACAGAGAAAAGAGACGAGGTCCCAGGACAGAGTCCTGGGGTGCCCCCACAGAGAGATCGATAGAGGAGGAGGTGTTAGCAGAAGAGATACTGAAAGTACGATGGGAGAGGTAAGAGGAGATCCAGGATAGAGCTTTGTTACGAATACAAGAATATGTAGAATGTGAAGGAGAAGAGGGTGTTCTACAGTGTCAAATGCTGCAGTGTCAATATGAGCAGAGTGTAATGACCTCTGTCTTTGGCAGCATGAAGGTCATTGGTTATTTTAGTGAGCGCTGTTTCAGTCGAGTGAGCAGTGCAGAAGCCAGGTTGTATAGGGTCTAGGACAGAATAGGTGTTGAGAAAGTGGAGCAAGAGAGAGAATACAAGACGTTCAAGGAGTTTAGAGGAAAAAGTCAGGAGGGAGACAGGTCGCTAGTTAGAAAGACAGGTAGAGTCAAGCTTGCTGTTTTTGAGTAATGGTATAACTGTTGCATGTTCGAATGACGGAAAGGTACTGGAGCAGAGGGAGGACTTAAAATGTGTGTGAGCGTAGGAATTATAGTAGGAGCAAGAGGTTTTATGAGATGGGAGGAAATGTGGTCAAGAGGGCAAGTGAAAGAGTGAGAAGAGATCAGCAGTGACACATCATCCTCTGGGACAGTGGAAAAAGAATCAAGGAAGGCAAGAGGAGAAATAGGAAGCTGTGCAGGATGGGAGGAAACAGAGGGGATGTTCTGGTGTATGGATTCAACCTTTCTCTTAAAATAGTCAGCAAAGACCTGAGGTGAGATGAGGAAGAAGAGGCAGCTGAGGGTGGTTTGAGTAGAAAGTCAAAGACAGAGAAGAGTTGCCGTGGGCTACAGTAGAATTGTGTTTGTTGATTAGTGAAGAAAAGTAGGTTAAGCCTGAGAGAGGGCAGAGTTGAAACAGGATATCATACATTTGTAGTGAAGGAAGTCTGTGAGAGTGTGAGATTTCCTCCAGAGGCATTCAGAGGAACGCAGCATGCACATGTGGGAATTTAGCCAGGGTCTGGGGTCAGATGGGCGAGGACAGCAGGGAGAAAGCGGGGCATGTGGATCAAGAGTGGAGGATAGGGCAGAGTTGTGGTTCCTGACCAGGTTGTCAGGGTCTGACGCAGAACTGAGAGAGGACAGGGAAGAGCGTAAAGTGGAATCAAAAGCTGGTAGGTTAATAGCGCGCAGGTTTCTGCAGAAATTAGGGGGAGAAGGGGAGAAGCGATAGAGAAAATGAGATGAAATGGTCAGAGAGGAAAGGGGGAAATGGGGAAATCCGAGATTTTTTTTTTTAGCGAAAACTAGGTCTAGGTAGTGGCCATCCTTGTGGGTGCTGGCTGCAGTCCACTGTTGAAGGCCAAAATAAGAGGTTAGAGAAAGCGGGAAGCCCAAGGGAGAGAGAGGTCATCAATGTGGCAGTTGAAGTCACCAAGGAGAAGAACAAGGGAGTCTGAGGAGAGAAAGAAAGAGATCCAGGATTCAAAGTGAGAGAGAATGGCAGAAGGGGGATGAGTAGAGGTAGGTGGGCGATAGATGACAGCCATGTGGACAGAGAGAGGAGAGAAAAGCAAGAGAGGGAGGAATAGAAAGGGTTCGGTAACGGCAGAGAGAAGAGAGCAGAAGCCCCACACCTCCACCAGGAATGTGGAAGAATGAAAGGCCACCATAAGAGAGGGCGGCTTCCAGCGCAGTCAGACAGAGTGAGCCATGTCTCAGTTATAGCAAATAGGAGCAGAGAGTGAGAAAGAAGTCGTGCACAGAGAGAAACGTGTTAGAAAGGGAGCGAGCATTCCAAAGGGTACAGGAGAATGGGAGACAGGAGGGAGGATGGCAGGATTGCTGGTATGAGGTTGGAGGGATTGATACCAGAAGTAGGAGTTGCATTTGGCAGACGAGGATGAGAGCATGTAGGAATAAGGCAGGGACCAGGATTGGGAGATATCCCCAGAAGCAAGGAGAAGCATGGATAGAAAGAGAATGTGTGAGGATGAGTTGTAGGGGGGTGTTTTAGTGCAGGAGGTAAAGCCGTGTAGCGAGAGAGGATGCAGGTAAGAAAGTAGTTCATGTGAACTGAGAAGTGGCGAAGAAAGGAGAGATGGAGATATACGAATAGAGTTGAAGACATGAGGCTGGTAGAAAGAAGTACATAATTTGAAAAAAAGTGAGGTTACAGCAAATATTAATAGTCAAGGCGGCATCACAGCAATAGTAAAGTGCTGAGATGTGCAGCCTGAGATAAATAATATTCTCCTTTCCAGCGTAGATCAAATTCAGGAATCAGGACCAGTAGGTGTTGTCCACTTGTTCACTCCTTTTGAACTCCCTTTTAAACTCCAGCACTGCATGCTACTTTAAACTTGCCTACTTCAAACATGGCTGCAAAACAGCATAAGGCTGCTGTGCTTTTAGTTATGTAAAGTTATTTTTATAAAATTAATATTACTGTGTCAAGTATTATTGCTTTGTTATACTACGGACACATGTCCTTCATATTGCTTTGAACAAATCTGGATAATGCCTTACTTGTACAAGGAAATCTTCAAAGACACAATGCGATCTATCAGGAAGAGATATCAATGATTGCTATATACTACAATCCATTCATTCAAGAGACTAGTGCATTTTCATTATGAAGTTGGGCCAAAGCAAAAGCTTGGACAACTGGAGAATTAAAAATGTCTTGAGGAATCAATGCATTTATATTTGTAGGCAATTGTATTCCATCACAATAAAAAAAAAAAAACCTTCACAAAACCGTAAGGCAACACTGGCACAGTACATATTAAAACACTGGAACAATATGCACTTAAGTGCTTTTGCTGTACAATTTGAACTATAAAAAGCATCATAATATTTTTACAAGTGTGTTTGCAGCAAAGTTATTAAAGTAGCAATCCCCTCCAGAAGCCTATAGGCGTTCAACGCTTAAATGATTAGTATCTCGCCTCTTGAGTGTGTTCTTTCAGAATTGTTAAAAAATCATTATATTTTTGCGTGATCTCTAGCTTCTGAGGGTACCATGGTAACCTTTAGACTACACTGTGCAGCCGGACACTGAATATTTCAAACACTTACACCTCCTGAACCGAGCATCAGACATTACAAATAAGAGCCGAGTTGGAAAGGGTAAGAGGAGACCAAGTAAAAGAAGCAAAAATAAAATGCAAAAAAAATAAAAAAATTGGCAGTCACAGGCTGCTGATTTAAGGAACAAATGAAAATCATTTTTTAGTTTTATCCGCAGTGTGATGGGTTTTAAACAGGTTTCAACAGTTACTAGCAATGTTATCGTTAACTCCCCTCCCTGCCAGGTGCCGCCTCTCTGGCATCAAAGGGCTGAATACTGTTCTACTTGCCAATGATCGTACTGTACAAATGTATGATACTCCAAACATATACTTGGCCAATACTATGGGATTACCTGTATACAGTTTTAAATGGCTGCTGTCTCCTCTCATAGGAAACATTAGGAATATTGATGTGCTATTCTAAAAAAACAAACATAGTTTGGATAATTGCACCTTAGCTAAATGCAGCATCACTAGTTGCAGTTAAATACAATTATACACAAATAAATGCCACACGAATACCATGTCCTTAATAATGAGCCCATTTTATGAAAACTTTGTAAATGCATCAGTTTGTTTCCATGTTGCAGCTTTCCCTGCAAGTTTTATCTTTACTAAATCTGATTTCTTGCATCGATTTCACAACGTGTTCGATAAATAGATTACGGATTCATAGTAAACCTCACCAGAAGTCCATGTAAGAAGTCATTTATCAACGTGCAAATTATACTGTGCTTAGATATTTTGTGGCATGGAAAAGCTTCAATACGGCTTGAATCCGGTCTCTGGAGGACCGAAGATCAAACTGCTGACAGCCAAGTGACCATAGACGCTCCATCCGCCAGCACTTCTGACGTCATCGGAAGTGATAGTCGCAGAAAGACGGAGGCAGATAGAGAACGGCAGAGAGCCAGTGATCAGCAAGTCCTCTCAAATGAGATTATATATATATATATATATATATATATATATATATATATATATATATATATATATATATATATATATATATGTGATAAAAAAATCACTGGCACTCCAATAGAAATTCAATAATGAATAGGTGCATGTCCCATATAAATAATAAAAGTATACATTACCACATAGCAGCAAAAAGGGAGACAGCACTCAGGTGAATGAAAATAAATGTATTAAATACAGCACATAACTCCAATGTATTAAATACAGTACATAACTCCAGTTATGTGCTGTATTTAATACATTTATTTTCATTCACCTGAGTGCTGTCTCCCTTTTTGCTGCTATGCGGTAATGTATACTTTATATATATATATATAGATTATAATATAAAAAAATGTGAGTGAAAATTGTTATGTTCTATGTTGGTGCAATATATATCAATTGAGACATACTACCCTATTGCGTCTCTCTCTTCTTAACACTGGATCTACACGATACACAAGACAGACTAGAGAGGTGGATTGGCCATCGTGCTCTTATCGGAAAGAGATGCATCTCTGATCTGCCTATACTACAACCATAATCTGTGAGAGGGACTAACACATTTTTTCACTATACAGTATATTTATTTGTATTTTTTTCACTTATTGGCTACACTATTATTTGTATTTTTTATCTCTTCATATTCAGTACGAGAACTGCGAGCGCTCCCCGTGACCATAGGATGGTCCATAAGGTTTTTTTTGAGCTGCTGCGTTTACACCTTTAATCATGTTTTGCACTTTATTTGGGTGAAGGTTTTATGAAATAATATAGGTTCTGGAATATTTTGGATATTCACTGTATTTGTCACATTTGCACATTTGATTGCACTTAAATGTTGGGTTATGGCATATTATATGTAAAATATTAACACTGTGTTTTATAAGACCTATTTCACCTGAGTGCCTGGTTACACCCCATGTTTTAACAATTTTTATGTACCTGGTTATAATTGACACTATTTAAGTGCATTTTATAGCTTTTTTGTTGATAAAGTTTACCAATTTTGCTGGATTGCAGTATGTAGGCGTTTTCATTCTATTAACCCCCACGCTGCCATATCTACACCATATGGAGTGAGATCCTACATCCAAAAAAAGAGAAGATTGAATAGGATTCCCCTACTTCTGCTGTTGCCACAGTTTTGGATATGTTCATTTTTCACTGGGAAAATGTGAGTTCCCACTTCAGAGGCTCACAAAAACACCCTCATTATTTAAGATTTATTGCACTATGATGTGCTTTTATTTCTTTTTATATGCATCATATTGACCTGCACTCCCCCACCCCAAGCATCATTCTACAGGAGTGAACTCTGCTGATCATTCCTCAAAGGGTTTTGAGCAGCACTTATACACACGTTTGTTAGCACCTCTTTGCACAATTGTTGTCACTATTCACATTTGTGTTTTTTTTTCACATTTATTTCACTTTATACATTACACATTTGTCATCACCTCCATCAGGAGCACCTTTTCCTTTTTTCTGTTTACTAGATCCAATCACAGGCTTAACTCAGCAAACTGCCTCCTAAACATAAACTTGTGATCCACATACTACCAGATACAAGATGCTGTACCTTTTCTTGGAAACAACCAGCCGGTCAAGAACGCCGTTAAGAATGGAATTAACCAAACTCTAGTATTTAAAAAAAAAAAAAATGACTGCGTTTCGAAGTAACAGCATTAACACATTTCCGAGTCTGGGATTTATGTCTCAGCTGAATTTCCCCTCAATTACAACAGAGAGCTGCTAACCCTTAAGAATCTACGTCTAGAAAAGTATTAATGTTTTGGGAGTCCTTGGCCAAGGTCTCTAGCTGCACAGGATATTAAATGTAGAGCTATACTTTCAGTGGGACATACTAGTTGACCAATATTTACTGTTAACTACCTCAACAACGTATTTAAACATCTGACCATATATGGATACCTTTGTGTACTTTATAAATCAATGGCAATGTTTTAAAACGTAATGTACTTTTATTTCACCTTGATCCCACCCCTCTTTCTTTGCTTTCTTGACTATAAAACCTTAATAAAAAAATTCCCAAAATAAAAAAAATAAGCTTATAAATAATATAATAAATATAGGTGTCTGATTTAATTTTTTTTTTATAATTGGCCTGTTCTCTAGCATTACTAACGTAGATTAAAACATACTCAAGAATCTTTTCAGATGGTCTTTTTAGCACACGTGTTGATTGGCACTTTTTTTCAATTCCGTAATAATGGATGTTTTTTTTTATATGTCCATAATATGGACCATTGGGTAACAGCCATTAACAGAACACGTTTTCCCATGCTCATCCAAAGAGCAAATACCACTTGGGTATAAAAACCGCACTACTAATAAATGTTCTTAAAATCAGTCAAAAAAAACACATGCCATGGTCCCTAAACGGCAGTATGCTTGTAGAAAATATACATTTGTTTTCTAAAAAAAATATACCAGTTGATGTGTGCAAGTGCATTAAATGAACTACTGTAATTAAATGTAACTTGATAATCAGGTATACAGGTTTTTGAACATGCAATTATCATCCTCCCGTGGAAGCTTTGCCACTTATTAATGCTCAGTGTGTGCGTATACTCTGGATGCTCGTTTCAACGTCCGAGTTCAAACAGTTGGGTAAGAATGAGCTTCCCTTGATGTTCATAAGTAACAGGTGCCCAGACAGCACTCCATAAAAATAAAAAATAAAAAATTTCAGATGCAACCTGCTAGTTCTTGGAATGGTAAGTGCCGGAGAGGTGAGCATCTGCCATAATACTCAATTATATAACAAAGCACTATAGAAAAAGGTAGTGGTCTCGAGCAGTCTATGGCCCATACCCACTAAAGGGGGCCAAGCTTTAGCATGTCCTAGGTCTCCATCCACTGGAGTAGGAATAAGGATGTATTAAACCTTAGCACCCTTTAGTGAATACGGGCATAAGGGAGTTGGCATTGAATGAAGAAAAAAAAAGTTCAGAGCAGGAAGACAAAGAAAGGGGGTTCTGTTATAAGAAGTGTTATGCAAAAATAAACATGCAACGTTGAAGTAAGATTATGGGACTGCATGTTCTTTCCCTGCACTGAGTCACATGCAATAGATGGAAAGAGTTCTGTACGAGCTTCCCCCTTTTTCCCGAGGATCCACCAGACTCCATTTCTTTTGGTTATTATTTTCTTCGGTATTTTATACAGCACTAGTTATTTTTAGGATGTTTGGTTGTTGTGAAATGTATTGCAAACTACAGTATAGAAAATATCTATATATAGTTTTTTGTGCCATCAATCCCACATAAATCTTTTAATATTTTTGCTCTGCACCCAATTTTTCTTCTGTAGCCCCCCTTTGGGACTACTATTTTCGTTAAGGGGTTAACGGCCTTAATGGGTTAACTGTGTGGGATCACTCGGTTAGTCCCCTTCCCATCATGTGATGTAGGATGACTACGCAGAAAGGGATAACACATCATTTGTAGGTCTTGTGACCAGGGGTATCATTAAAGGGAGATAGAAGGCTGTACTGCATATATAGCATATATAGCTCTACCCAATGTTCTAGAAACAGGTTCTTCAGAGTTCAGACTGGGGACTCACCGTGAGTCCTGTAAATAGTTTTTTTGTGTATAGATTCATGTATTTTGATGGGTCCTGTCACCCTTTGCTGTTTTCAGTTAAGGTACATTCCCCTTTAAGTAAGCGCCAGTAGTATGGATCCGAGATGATTCGCCCTATTGAGAAAGCACGCTTTTGGTAAGGAGTTCTCAGTATTAGCAACTCTGGAGCATGTTTGGACCGACCCAACCGAAAGGTCCCTAGTGCAATCCTGATTACAATGCGGTACACAGTAGCGGGATCCTAATCCAGATATCAGAAGTATATTCAAGAGAGTTCCATTTAACATGAGGCATTATGAACTCTATGCAAGAAACTGTCAGTAAATCTCTGGTACTCCCATTTATAGCCTTTCATGACACATATATTTTCTATTTTTACAACTTGAGCACCAGCCTTTTGTGGCTGTAAGATGAACAAAAAAAAAAAGAAGAAGAAAAAAATACGCAGATAATAGCATCAAAGAACATGAAATCATGTCATGGGGATTTTCATCAGCTTGGTGATTGCTTGAGGGACATATTGCATTGCTGGACAATATACCACTGAATGCAACTGATGTCTAATGTTATCCAAAGCTACTTGTTACGAAGGGTTTGAAGCAGAAGAGCATAATCCTTTCAAATGAGAGGAAAGGTCTTTGTCACCATTTAAAAAGAGTTTCATATATTTAGGCCCTGATAACAGAAGGCATGAACCTCACGAAAAAGAAATCAATAAAACCAAAAGTAGTAGTGGTACCAAACACCAAAATCTGCCACAGCAAACCATTTTACAAAATAAATATTTTTAATAGGTTTTTCTCCAGGACTGAACATACAAAGACCATGGAAGCAACGCATCTCTCCTCTGTAAGCTTGGATGGAAGATATTGAAGTCTGCTTTTCTAAGCTTTTTTAAATAACTGTCCAAGGCAACCTGGAAAATAAAGACAATATGATTATTAAAAGTTACATACAGAACATTTTTAGAGTGGGATATTTTCTACTTAGGAAATTTCACAGAAGCTGCTGTAAGAGCACGTTTTGGGAGTATACCACTAAATATGAATAAGGATGTCCAACAGGGTTATGAGGAAGACTTCCATTGTGACAAACTTCAATGTGTGTGTGTGTGTGTGTGTGTGTGTGTGTGTGTGTGTGTGTGTGTGTGTGTGTGTGTGTGTGTGTGTGTGTGTGTGTGTGTGTGTGTGTGTGTGTGTGTGTGTGTGTGTGTGTGTACTTTAACACATTTTTATTATTTATTCACCCTGTGCTGGTCAATATTGATCACTGGACTATTTCCCTAACCGTTTTATGCATTTTCGATTCAGAATAGACACAAAAACATTTTTGGACCATTCCCAAGCTTTAACATTTCAGCTGCCAAGCCCCAGTGCCACTTCAATAGTCTTTCCAATGTCACAACAGACACAAGAACACTATTTGGGGGCTCACAGGGCAGTTACTCAACTGGGTAACAAATTATAAGTGTACATGCAGGAGCAGAAAACTGTAAGATTGCCAATACCAGACCAATGATTGCACACCAAGGCTGCAATTAGTGAGTGCGACAGCGCGTGTGGCACGAACAAAATACAGCAGCTCTATCGGGCAGGCCATAGTGCGCATGACTGAGGAATAATAACCGCACTGCAAGTTTGAGCTGCCAAAAAAAAGTAGGTTTTTCGCGCGACGGCCGCGTCACCTGAGCGGTTTAGCCAATGATGGCAAACCAGCCTGGTGACATCATGGCCTCGCCTCTTCATCACAGTGCAGGGATCGCTCGAGCGACAGACGTGCAACTCCATGCCCTACGTCGTGCTCGCCTGCACTATAAACGAAGCCTTTGGGGCAGATCCTCAAAAGTCCTTACATTGTTTTAACGTTATGTTATCGCCATTTTACGTATCGATAGCGGTAACGCGTACCGCCAAAGGGGTTTGCATTACGATTCTCTCTCGCGTCAACGCCAAATATATTGCATCGATACATTTTACCGGATGTTTTGCTTACTCGTATGCAAACCACGTGGTAACGAGCAGTTTACCTAATAATGGAGATCCTCAGACCTCCATTATGGTTAGCATATGGAAAGAACTTTGTGATATTTAAGACCTTCCAATAGCTGGCGTTACCTACATCCAGACCATGATGATCATACCAGCCCCCTTGATAACCGAATATGCAACCCCATCCCCCCCACAATGTAGAGCTCCATATAAGGGCATCTACATCATCCTTCAGCGAGTGGGGGAGGCGGCTCCATACAGAGAGTGGGCACGGCTGTGAAGCTCATCCGTAAGGTGAGTAGCTGTATTCTTCCCCTGCAGGATGGCCATCAAGCAAAGCATTAATACTGTAGGCTCCCATTCAAAAGCATGGAACCCTGCAGTGTTAATCCTTCTGGGCCTCAAGTCCAGCTTTTTTTCTCCATGGCCACAAGGACAGCAAGCCTTTCATTACAAAAAGTCATGTGTCATATAAAGATATATATTAGGGATCATATAAAAACAGAAACGGTAGATTGTTTTTTATTGATTAAATTGATGTTTGTGTGAACTAATCTTATACTATATTTGTGAAAGCACTGTATGCCTGTCTGCATGGCCTCTGTCCCTAGGGGAAACCTCATTGGTCCCTTGGCCCGCCCGCCCCCGCACACCTCTAGCGGGAAATTTAACTCACGGGCAACGCCGGGTCTCTCAGCTAGTATGTATATATATATATATATAAATAAAACCAAGGGACTTAATGTGGACATGGGTTTTCTCACACCCTACCAAAATTGTCTGTAATTATCCTGCTTGCCTCTATTCTTATCCACACTTTCTCTCTCCCCCCCCCCCCAGCATCCCTTCCCCACCTTTCTTTGACACTGCCCCTTGGCTTCAAACACTTAACACCCGACCTTATCTACAGTAAATATCTGGTTTTTTTTTTTTTTTCTCTACACTGTTTTAGCATTGATTCCTGTGTAAATCAGTATTGCTTGACCTGAAGAAGAGAGGAGAACTCTCGAAAGCTTGTCCTATGACATAAATTGTTAGTCCAATAAAAAAGGTATCACCTAATACTGAAGAACTCATTTATTCTGCAATATATATATATATATATATATATATATATATATATATATATATATATATATATATATATATATATATATATATATATATATATATATATATATATATATATATATCCTTTATTACGGCTTACAACTACTTTATAGAGTGCTTCGATTTCCTGAGTTTCTCTCAAAAATCACCTTTGGAGGGAATCGCATTTTCACTACAGCAATTCCTTTTTTTCTATGGGGGGTGGGGGGGCGGTAACTTCAGAGTGCATGCACATAATAGTATCAAGTATTCCGAATGCAGAGAGGTTCACCTACTTACTGTGATCGTAAACGCAGGAAAGGCTTTTCCTTGAATTTTTTCCATAAAAGAGCGAGCCTGAATAACAGAAAGACAAGAGAATGGACACAATTTCCATATTGTATATATAAAATTATACATACACACACATACACACCAGGTTGTGCTAGCTGCTCTTAGATTTGTAATGTATTATTTCAAGTGGTATACAGCCTTTCATTTCAAAGCACTTTCCTAGAGACTAGAGCTCCATTATTCTTTGTATTTTATTATAACAGATGTGCCCTCTCCTCTTTACACCTGGAGGTGTTTTCTAATCATAGGTAAAAGTGCATTTTTTTTTTTTTTTTTTTTGGTGAACTTCCATATAGAACCAAAAAAATTAAAAGATGTTTAGTAAAGGTAAAATTAGACAAGCTTAAGGTTTTTATATTAAGACACTTTTTAAAAGTTGGTCCTGGAAAACATAGTAGCCTCTTGTGGAAGCGGATTACTGCCCCTACCTATACGTATCTAATAATCAGAGGCCGTAAACAAATGCAATTACCTTATTTATTATGATTGGGTGAAAAACATTCCTGTGACAAAGTAAATTAAAACAAAAAGGGACATTTTCACAGACTTTAAAAAATACTCATACTTTGAGTTTATTATTTTATTATTTATTTTAAGTACCTTTCACCTGGTTTTACCCTATTACAACTTCGTTCAATTTGATCCCACAACATACATGTAGACAAAAAGGGAGAGAAGATACATTTTTATAGCCACACTCAGATAATGTAAAGTGTAAGATAATTTTTCCTCATGCAAAAAGTGTGTCTATGAACTGAAGACGATGCCAGCATTTTAATCGTGTGCTTTTTCTTTTCATTTAAATAATAGATATTCTAGCTCTATCATTTTACATTTCCGAGTCCTTGAGCCTCCACCAATGGGGCTGGAATAAATGGAGGGAAAAGAAAGGCAACTCAAACCAGATGGTGACGAGCAGAATGGAGAAGCAGCTCTATTATTTAAAGAGACAGGAGAGGAGCTTCCCACTGCTCCACAGGTGCTGTGGTTTCCTACATACCAACTTTTACCTGCTGAAAGCCCAGAATGAGACATCAAAATGCTGCTCAAAGCGTAACCCAGAGTTACCTGGTTTGGATACAAATCAGTGGTGCTTTCATGGCCACAGACTTGTTTTGATGTTATGAATATATCAAGGTGAATTGACAACAATAGAGACAGAAAGGATAGGACATAACGCTCTCACCTCAATACTGGAACAAGGGATTGGGTGTGTGCGTGCATGATAGATTCAAGGCTGCAGACTGAGTCACTAAACTTTTCAGAATGAGTATTTGTGTGTAGATTTCTTTATCTGTTATTTCAAAATATTAATGATAAACAGAATTACACTATAATAACCGTGCCCACAGCATCAGATGACATTGTATTAAATCCATACTTGCCAATCTTATATGCACATCTTCTGGACCTCTGCTTTATTAATTACTTGGGTAACTTACAGCAATGCACAAGACGGATCAAAATATGCAAATTTCTGCGACTTGCGTAGTTTTTGTTTCTATGATCTATATGGCAATGTACTGTATGTATTTGTGTGTGTGTGTGTGTGTGTGTATATATATAATATATATTATAAATATATATCTATATATACACACACACACACACACACGTGTATATGTATATACACACACATACAATTGTCAATATATTTTAAACAATTGGCACTATTATCACAACCCATGTATCCAGTTTCATAACCCAGTCTCTAAGTCATGTTTGTTCAAAAACACACAGAGCGTAAGAACTAGGATTGCATAATGAATAGAATTGTACATTAAAAAACACCAAAATGTTTAGCTATTACGGTGGAACTACATATTGGTGATGATAATGAAAACACAAGGTGTAGGGTGAACTGATCCACTTATAACATGATGCAGTGCTTATCTTTGCTGAACAAATATGACTGTATACAGCAGAGCTGGGCAACGCCAGTCCCAACGGGCCACAAACAGGTCAGGTTTCCAGGATATACCTGCTTCAGCACAGGTGGTTCAGTCCTGTGCTGATGCAGGGATATCCTGAAAACCTGACCTGTTGGTAGCCTTTGAGGACTGGAGTTGCCCACCCCTGGTATACAATATGCTACAAAAACACAGTGGACACTCCCATTGTATAGGCAATCAGCCAGAAAAGGCACAGGGACGTCGTCACCCTACGTCTGCTCATTACAACTCCACAGGAGAAAATGACAATTATTTTCTACCACCACATAGGGGCACGTGTATGAAAATGTGGTGCAGCTCTGGGGCCAAAAAATAAAAAAATCAATCTGCACCATATACATCAAAAAAATAAATCCTGTTGAAAGGATATTTTGCTTTGATGCAGTTTGTTTTTCGTCAGTATTGCACCAGCTTTGCCTTCATACATAGGCACCAGAGTTACATTCCAAAGGAGTTGCAGGGCAAGCCCCGGGGTTTGAGCCCTTCCAGGTTTCTATTCATCACCCAGTATGTGCTGCTATTTTGGTAAGACCTGCTGCCTCCCATTCATTCTTTGGGGACAAAGCTGCCCCCACCGTCTAGGACATTTAGCCGCCACCAAATGTTCTGGGGCGTTTAGCCGCCACCTCACAGCCGGGACATCTCTCTGCTCGCCCCTTACCCTAAAAAAACCCTAATCTTAACCCCCAATACCAACGCAACCTCCTTCCCTAAAAACCTTGACCCCTTAACCTAAAAACCTTGACCCCTTACCCTAAAAACCTAACCACTTCCCCAAAACCCCCATCCTTAAAATGTACTGTATAACCACTATTAATTTAATGTAACCATGTATTTGTCATCATAACTGTGCCCAGGACATACTGTACTTGAAAACGAGAGGTAACGCCCAATGTATTACTTCCTGGTAAAACATTTATAAATAAAATAAGTTGAGAGCAATTCACGTTGTAGTCATGGAGAAGTGATCAGCTGTGTAACAAGCTGCACTGACACTGCGGCCCAGGAAAACTTACTGTACACAACCAACTCCTATAGACAAGTGCATAGCACTGTATACCTACAGACTGGTGCCTTTTTCCAGTCCAGTTAATAGGCATCCACATTAGTTGTAGTGGTTTAGTGGTTTAGTGGTTTGGAGAAAAAAAAATAGTGATATCATGACAGATTAAAAAGCAAACAATATTCACAAAAGCAGCAAATGTTTTTTGGACTGTATTCTAGAATGGATTTAAGCAATAGTTATTCTATAAAAATGACAAAGGAGAGAGTAGGTGGTATGATACCTTTATTGGACCAACAAGTCGTTGATATGTTAGAACAGGAGTGCGTAAACTTTTTTGCTGTGCCCCGCCCGCCTGTTCTGCTCCAATATTGCGCGCACGTCTCCTCCCCCACCCCCCCTTACCTCGCGCGGTGTCAAATGACGTCACATTACCATGGCGTCTTTTGATGCTGTGTTGCCATGGTCACGCGTCCTGAAGCCGGCTGAATCTCGGTAAGTAAAGGTTGCACAGGCCTCGCGTGGTCCACCGGCATTTAATTTAAATGCCTTGAGTAAAAGTGCGGGACCTCTGCAACCACCAAAAAAAATAATCTTGCGCCCCCCCCCCAGTTTGCACACCGCTGTGTTAGCAGAACCTCTCTGGGTTCATCAGTTCTTCATGAGAGGTTAGAAAGCTTGTAACAACTACTTGTTGGTCCAATAAAAAGGTATCATACCTCCTACTCCCTCCTTTATTTTACTACATGGAAGAATGGACCAACACGGCTACCCACCCTTCTTTGCCGACTGTAACAAAATGAAAAAGGGGGAAGGCTTCATAATACAAATCTCTTTAAAAAAAATCAAGTGGAACTGCAAGTCTGTATATCTATATAATTTGAATCATAAGATTATGAATATCATAAACGCTTCACTATTGGTAGAACAAAGCACAAAAACTTACATGTTCCAGGTGAACATGAGCCTGACTGGCAATATCAAATGCAACATCTTTCACATTTTTCTCCTGGCTTCCGCGGATGAAATCCTCCTGTGAAACGCCATGCTGAGACAAAAGAAATAAACACACATCTCAATTCAGCCAGGATTATGTCATAATTGGCACACCTGACAATCAGAACGGAAGAATAAAATATTAAAGCGGTTTCTGCTCCTGTCACATCCCATTGTACTGTATTAATCTGTTGCCTTGCACACATTACCTTCGGCATAAAGAAGCTTTTGTCCTGACTACCAATTACTATAAAAGAAACATCTCTGTTGGAGAATAACATTCGATTGTTCAAGTAAAACATTACCTCTCGCAGCGGGAATTGCAACATGCATCAAGGAGCAGCTACAGCTTTACACGGAGGTGAATTAGGTAATTAACCTTTATGGGCAAAATCCACAGAGCTCTGTTAATTCAGTGCTTCCAACATCACTAAAGCCGTCTCCCATTTTAATCTGGTCTGTAACTGTTCCATACGCCTATAACATATATTATCTCTTACTGCGCATGCAATGTCTTCTATATAATGTATAACCCAGCTCACTTAATGTAACCATGTTTTTGTAACCGTATTTGTCATCATAACTCTGTGCCCAGGACATACTTGAAAACGAGAGGTAACTCTCAATGTATTACTTCCTGGTAAAACATTGTTATAAAAAAAAAAAATCACTTACCAAATTCAGCAACGGAAGTTATTTTCTCTGAATTTAACACATATCCACAAAGCTAATGATTTGCAAAAACAATGGTGGTTGTTTATCATTGCATTGGCATAGGGTTAATGTCATGTTGGCTTGGCATTACCTTCAAATAACATGACAATAAGCAGGTTTCAAAACACACAAAAAAAAAGGGGTGCAAAAAGGGGATACAAAACACAAAGCAAAAATCAATGATAATGCAAAAATATTTAATAAAAGTCAGATTAACATTAAACATAAAATGAGAAAGGGGAAAGATCACATAGCTCTATATATCAGTTGCACCCATCACCACGCGGGATAAACCCCATAGGGATACAAGAACCCACAAGCTTACAGTCCAGGTAGAAACGGGGACAGAAAAGGGAAGAGAACAAAGCTCAATTCACAAAAGTTCTAAATTAGGGGTAAAAACCCTACAGGAGTTTCAAGGATTTCAAAGATGAAACATCCAAAGTCACCCAAAGATAGTGATTTTCCCAAGTGATTATCTGTAATGAATTGAAAACATCTGTGCTGTCCCGTAAATAAGAAGGGAGTGCTGCTGCGAGTGGTGCCAGACATGTATCTACAGAATGTGATCAATTAGAAGTAATAGATTCTATCCCAGACACAAGGGGACGGCCATGGGGTTCCATCAAGGTTTTATGTATCTTGGGGATATGGTACATAAATCGGAATACGTGGAAAGGCTTTATAAATATAATTAAACACTTTCCCAGACAAAATGCCCAATGTTTGGGCCCGGAGGAGATGATCTTTGAGAATCACTTGATATTTCAAGGCTGGATCGTTTATAGGATACCCCATCCTCAAGGAGACGAAAAGCCTCCTTAAGGTCATTCTCAGTGTCATGTGCAAGTACTGTATATGACACGTGATAAAAGTATATACAATATAAACAACTGTAAGAGTACACACAATTACACAATGTATTAATTGTTTAACAACTTCTGTTGTGTACATTGACTGCCCGTACCACTTATGGTATGTTGGAAAACGATACCACTGAAAACAAGAATTGGAGAACACGTGAACGGGATTAAAAAAAATGCTCAGCGCAATATAAAGGTAAAAAGTTACATAACCTGGCGCAGCATTTTTTAACCCATCACGAGGGCAAGCCAGATGGATTACACTTTAGAGGGATTGAAATTGTTCCGCGAGATCCTAGAAGAGGGGATAAGGATAATTTCCTCATTCAAAAAGGAACAATTTTGGATCTATACCCTTGGTACAAAATCACCAGAAGGTTTAAATGAACTTAAAGAATTGGTTCCATTCCTGAAATAATATTTGCCATCAGTGTATCCTGATATGAAAGATTGCCTACTCCAAGTGGCTTTCGTGTGCTTTCTCCTTCATACATAAATTCCTTTTGTGATGTTTATTACAAACAAATAGAATCAATAGCAATGTTGCCCTTTGCTTTTGTTATTTGACATCAGTGCACATAGATATGCTAGCAATTGGCCCTCCCTGATTTGTGCTTATATTTACATTGATGCATATTACTCATGGGAGATATATGTTAGTTCAGTTGTTTAGCACCAACAATGTTCACAGATCTAGAGATGTATTTTTTTTACCAAGTTTTAACCAAGATTTTTTTATTAAGGCTATTATGTTTATATTACATATAGCTATGTATGTATGTACAGTATGTATAAATTGTTTATGGGTTATTATTTATTTCATGTTTTTTGTCAGTGTATGCTTTTTGTCTAATGTTTTTGCTTAAATTGTAATATCCAGTATGTTGATTGGATGGCTCATTTTAGCACCACACGATATGATCCTGGTTGGTGAGTAGGGAACTTCTCGTCCCTATTTAAATGTGTCACAGGGTCTCTATGGCCAACCCTCCGAAGAAGCACGATGAGGTCATCACGCAGCGACGCGAGATCGTGACGACGATACCTGGAAGCTGCCGTTTCCACCTCCACGAGGACGCTAACCCCTTTGTTCTTTACAACTATTGCGGATTGAGCAGTGTTCTTCCATTTTTTGTCCTTATTGCCAACTGGGACAATTAGCTTGGGGGTGTTGAACTCCTGTAGGGTTTTTACTCCTAATTTAGAACTTTTGTGAATTGAGCTTTGTACTCTTCTCTTTTCTGTCCCTGTTTCTACCTTGACTGTAAGATTGTGGGTTCTTGTATCCCTATGGGGTTTATTCCTCGTGGTGATGGGTGCAACTGAGGAGTTGATCTATGTGATCTTTCCCCTTTCTCATTTTATGTTGATTGTCACTTTTATTAAATATTTTTGCATTATCATTTGATTTTGTATCCCCGTTTTGCACCCTTTTGTTTTGTGCTTTGGATTGACCCTGTTGATCGCAGGAGAATAGAAGCAGCAGAGGGTTCTTACAACATTGTTTGAGAGAGTTTGGGGATAGCGCGCACTGCACCCCTTGTTAATAATAAGCAGAATTCGCCTACGGTTGGTGTTACTCCCACCCAGAAACTAAAATATGGGTTTTGCAATGTGAGAGGGACTAGTGGAGGTCTTATTTTTGTAACGTACGCCGTAACTTATTTACCTCCAAAAACATTTCTTGATATAATACGTCTAAACCCAAATACATTTCTTGATATAATACATCTAAGCTGTCTTCTGGGACAGTCCGTGTTGAGCAGCACTGCACTCATGGTGTAATGAATATATAGGTTACTTTGATACTTATTCACTTGAATCACCTTTTGTTGCCCATTCAAGTCACTAGCGCTTGTTTTTTGGCACATATATGGATACATAGCGTGATACCTGTAAACGAAACTGATCACCCCCGAAATCCCAAATATACTAATGTGAATACACAAAGTATTTTAAAATGATTAAAATTAGCACATTGCATTTCTCAGGAATAGACTCCTTTAAGAAGTCTTTTCGCAGGTATTTCGTCAAATTATATAAAAGGTGGCCTCTCTCTCTCGACCTTTGTGGATAGAAGTTTTTAGGGGGAACGCGTCTTTTGTATACAATTATTCCGAACATCCGTTTTCTGGCTGAAACGTCACATTATTGATCTTTAGAGATACACGTCAAGGCATAACGTGAAGTTAACTTAGGGTTAACAGTATGTTAACAACCAAAGCAGCTCTGTGAATCTAACCCTATGTGATATAGGTATATAGGCATAATTGCCTGATCATAAAAAAAAGCTTTTTGCACATATCCCAAAAAAAAACAAAACAATAGAGCAGGAAAATACTTTGATTTTCCATTAAAATGCCACAAGTTTAAAAAGTTCTTCAAACCAAATTCTACCTTCGACTGAGTTTAAACAGTGAATGGTAAATCATGGCATTTTTGTGCATGCACAGAATGTATTCGTAATAATCTTTTTTTTTTTTTTTTTTTTTAAAGCAATGTTAAATGGAACATAATATGAAAGAGCATATTTACAACAAAAAAAAAAGCGTGGAATCCATTACCAATCCCATCATGTTAATCATTACGGCATATACTGACCACTTTGGTGAATAAAACTCATCTCCTCGTAGTTACACTATAAGCACTGTTGAATGCGTATAGCCATCCCTAAATAGAAAAGTATGTAACCTTTCATTTTTACATACCAATATGGAGGCTTAGATGCTAAAATCAACTATACTTTTTATGGTTCATAAACGCTATACACACCAGAAATACTGTGTTATCTAGTTTTAAGTTGATGAATTGGAGGTCATATCAATGCTTTGTTGCTGACTTTCACATGGATTATGCATTGCAATCGTGTGATCACGCTGTTTAATATCACCCGTTACAGACTATCACACAAGTTACTTTAAAAATAAATATAAAAAATAGAAGGCAAATATGGGTTAGGGATGATTGACATTAGAAAAATAAAAAATGGAAAGATGGCGTTTAGAAGCACACAACATACAAAGGTCACCCGATCTTGACCCAAACTGATGAACCACAGAAACTTTATACAATATGGGTTTTATTGACAAGTGTCATTTCTTGCTTTGAAGGAACCATTACTCCAATATAAAATTCCCGGTTCCATCCTATTTAAAGAGTCCGCTAATCCGATTAGGAGAGCCCTGAATAGATTACTGGGTTTACCATACATTATTCATGGAAACACCCACAACAATCCCCTAATGTTCTTGCCTTTTCTAAATGATCAATGGAGAAAACTGTTGGTTTACATCACCAGATGAGCAGAATAACACTAAAAACAACAGATTTGCTGGTTTTTACTTAGGATCTGGGGTTTTTATTTTCGCCCAGGAAAGAATCTGTGAGTAGCTGCAATAATTTGTGTAGTTATAAAGTGTAATCTGATCATTCATATTTTAACCCTCCTCTGTTGTTGATGTGGGGAGGGGCCCCCAACAACTAGGGGAGTTGGCATTGTATGGTCGACTGCTCGCAGGCGTGCCCTCCAGTTCCTAGTTATATTGCCACAGCTGCTTCGCCATTTTTAATTTGGCTCAGTTCATCATGGAATCCACCATCTGTCGCTCCATTAACAGTCTTGGGAGATGGAACTTAAGATAGTTTTGTCAACTAGTTTTGCGTCTGTTTTCCAGTTCCACATCCATTTTTACTGCTTCAATATGGCGCCCTCTGCGATCAGCAAATCGTTATCCGACCGGCCCGTCAACATTTTTTTTATAAATTACTAATTTAAACGTTTAAAGAAATAAATTGAAATCGAGTATGGAATTATTTTTAATGGGAGGAGAATTTAAGTGCGTGCAGTAGTTTCTCAGCTTTCCTTTTATATATCTTAGGTCTATTAGTGTTTGAGTTCAGAGCACCAACTTAATATGGGTCATTCATAACCCTTTTATCTAAAACAATGAGCGCAACATTGTTGTATTAATGTTGGGAAAACTCCAATTGCTTTAACATTTTCTGAGGAAGTTTTAACATGCTGCAATTTAACAACCTCTTCCGCCCTCCCCCCTTTAAGACCAAGATCTAATTTGAAAACTGTGCTAAATTGTGCCAGTTCTGAATGACTTTTGACAACTAACTTTATCCATCCTGTTGAGGTTTCAAAATGAAATGGTAAACTCTTCAGATAGCGATTGTCTGTAAAAACATCTCATATTTAGAGGAGTACTACAAGTGCTATAACATAAATAAAAGCACAACAAATAAAAGATGAATACATCCAGAGAAATAATCTGTTTCTCCATGTTTGTTGTCTTAATGCACACATCTGTATGCGGATTAAATTATATTTCATAACATGCAGCTTTAAGGTGGAATCCAACAAAAGACCTCATCTTATGACCGTTTTTTTTTAATTAAAAATAAATATCATCCAACCCCTTCTTCCCTCATCTGCAAAATAAACTTCAATGAACAAGAAAACTATATATTTTTTTTTAATTTGGTTGCTTATCTTGACTAAATAGAACAGCAGATTTAAAGAAAAGGGCTGTGTAGTCTGATGGAAAAGCAGCAGTGTATGTATTGATGCCGAAAGATGATATGCGGCACACCAAATGAATTCATGGACTTCTGTAATCTTTTCCTTCTGTAAACCTGGCAGATCGAAAAGGTCGTTCAAAACCATTTGTAGAGCTTTATAACCAACCCATGTCAAGTTACCACTGCAAACATCAACAACATTTGTAGAGGTAAATACACAGTCTGTGTTTTAAGTCATTACCTTCCCTCTAGTTGAAGCAGATAGAGCAGAACAAATTGAGTGCACAAAGTTATAAGTACTAATTCAAGAGAACTAGAGTATACGTTTTATATCAGCCTTTGCCATGCTTCAATCGGCAATATACCCATGATTACAGTATATAGCAAATGCAACATAAGTTGTGCATTACATGATCAATAGCTACTGTATGGTCAAAACGGCAAACCAAAAATGCCAGTACTGTGATTGATTGCTGCGGAGGTTTGTAAAACAAATGGGGCAAGATTATTTAAAGCCATTCACCTCTTGGAATTCTACTTCTACTGATGCGCACTGGATGAAACGGGAGGAGATTCTTACAGGGTTTAGCCCCATTTCCAGGCTGTTCTTGCAGCCCCCCAAAACACAATGAACTACATGGACAACAAATCTGTTTGGCCCCAAGGCACTCTGTATGTGGAAAAACAACTACTAAACCAAAACTCCAAGAATCTCTCAACATACACTAAACTTAGTGAGTGAACCATTTAACCATCAGGAATTTAAACATGCGACATCTAGGAGGTGGAACCATCTATGGAGCAATTGCAGTGCAAAGTAGGGCAGGGGACCATGTTATTCTCGTTGTGGCATGTTCTGAGTAATCAGCCAACCAAAATAATTTTTCTATGAAATACAGGCATACCCCGCTTTAAGGACACTCACTTTAAGTACACTCGCGAGTAAGTACATGTCGCCCAATAGGCAAACGGCAGCTCGCGCATGCGCCTGTCAGCAGGTCCTGAACTGCAATACCGGCTCCCTACCTGTACCAAAGCTGTGCGCAAGCGGGGAGACTATAGAGCCCGTTACAAATGCGTTATTTACATCAGTTATGCACGTATATGACGATTGCAGTACAGTACAAGTGGGAAAAAGGTAGTGCTTCACTTTAAGTACATTTTCGCTTTACATACATGCTCCGGTCCCATTACGTATGTTAATGCGGGGTAGGCCTGTACAGTGTTCAACAAAGATCCCCGACAATTTTGTCTAGACTATATCTAGACTATATCATGCGCTCAGCTGTCTAATCTGAATAGAATATGCATGTGATGCTTGGCCAACATTGGGGGGGTTCCTGGATGATGAACACTGACCGGAGGATAGATGATATGCACAATAATTTTTCCCATATGCATCTCAACCTCATTTATGGAAACAGTGTACAAAATACATGCTAGAATGTATCAAACACTTGTGATAGTGGCATGTGCCTGGCCAGGCTGCCCACGTGACCTCCAACAACAGTCTGTCTACAGACACACTTGGTTGCGTTGTCCTTGAGTGAAGTCATTTTAGAAAAAGATATATCTTCAGGGAAAGCAGAGATTTCCAGTATAAATGTCCCTTTTCTCTCTGAGAGCACCTTCCTTGGTATCTGGGTTGTTGACGCAGAGATCCCCTGGGCTACTGAAGTTTTAATTGGGTATCTTTTCTTGCTGCCAAAATATAATAGCTAGAACCTGGAAATGCCACCAACTACAGATGAATGGCAGGAACGGGTCAATTGCATCAAGGCAATGGAGAAATTCAGCCGCTACGGGAAACAAACCCCAAAACACTATACAATTTGGTCAATCTATCACGATTATAGGGTCCCTCTCTAGTTGCATAAAATGTTATTCTGGGTTATATGTATGCTTACAATAGCAATTTTATGGAACAAGTCAATTCACTCTTAAAATGGAGTACCCCTATATATTTTCTTTCCTCATACGCCAATTGGATATTTTTTTTTAAGTGTTTTTAGTAGATTACAAAAATTTTGTTTTATACAATTTCGGAGTGGTATTCTGAGGGCACTGAAATACATAATTTCCTAAATGACATTATTGATATATAGAAAATCAAAGGCATGTGGACGGAAAGTACTATTCATATGCCAATTAACAGCACAACCCTGCGGAGGGCACCAATAGCAGTTCTCCCTCAATCCTGCCAATGGTTTTCCAGTGGTCCCCTGGATCCATGTATTTCACAAAGTAAAAGATAGTCAAGTGTAGATTTAAAAGATGCTAAATCATTGACAACATCAGATACACCTCAAGAGTCACTAATGCAGTGTAAAATAATAGCATCTGACTCACTAAGCAATTACCAACATGTAATTCATGGTTACCTTGTATAGTATATATTGTGTGTTAGTCTATTGTATTGTAGAGAGATGTGAAAATGCCAGTGCTTCAAAAGCAAACGATAACAGCAGGAGTAATAGCTTTAAATATAGTCTCTTTAACACGCATAGCATAAATGGAGATGTGTATGCCCTATAGTTTTCCTTTAACATTAAATAAGGATAATTCTTTACTTATCAGGATAACTAAAGATCTTGAGAAAAAGCACGAGGATGTCATTTATAATCTTCAGATCTGCATGAATTTAAGTGAAGGTATCACGGGTCATTTGTAATATTATTAGCTATTAAAATATAGTTACATAGTTACATAGTAGATGAGGTTGAAAAAAGACGTACGTCCATCAAGTTCAACCTATGCTTAATGTAGACAACAGATACTTTATCCTATATCTATACAGCTCAACCCCGCTATAGCGCGATCTGCAACAACGCGGATCCGCTTAACGCAGTGTTAGCGTGGCTCCCGTTTAAAAAAAAATGTTAAATGGTTTTTTTTTTTGCCAAACTTCCAGGATTTGCCGTGTCCGGACACACGAGCTCCCACAGTCCTCTCTTCTGTTTGCTCTTTACTTCCAAGAAGAGCATGTGCTGTGTTTCTAGCATCATGTACAAGCTTAACCACGCTGTCAGTTTAAAGCAAACCCAGCAATTTCCCACTAAACACAATTTCTGCAGAATGTGCTGGTTTGTAGTTTGAGTCTATTACAGTTTTCCCCATACACAGCTGATGGGCTGAAATATTGATTTCTACCAGCTGTCTATAGTTAACTGAAGGTATATACTGTATCTTCAAAGACACCGTTCCTGCATCTAATGTGCTTGGTAGTCCTCTTTCAGCCTCCTCAAATGCCACAAACATTTTTTTTTTTTTAAAGCCAAAACTATTTTTCAGAATTTAACATTTTGAACAAACACACTTGTTCCCCCGAGCAATTTCTGAAACGAAACTTGGCTTAGTAACTGGGTTTTTGTTACAGGAATTGAAACCTTTCATTCAATGTACACTATAATGAGCCATGTGGACACACACACACACAGTTTCATTTGTCCCCCTCCTCCCCTGTGTGGGGGTGCCACTGGGTTCCCTGATCGACAGAGAGACCCCCCCACCCCTCCTATGCGTGCGATGGCTGACCCTTGGTGTCTGATCCCCAGCACCCTGCTCCGGGTAAGTCTGAATGATCCCCTGATCGCAGCAGCCATTTTTTTTCACGATTATAACGGGGTTCAGCTATACTTGGTTATTGATCCAGAGGAAGACAAACAAAAAACCCCAGTGTCAAATCATCCAATTATGTCTCATAAGGGGAAAAATAAATTCCTTCCCGACTCCAAGAATTGGCAATCGGATTAATCCCTGGATCAACATCCTTCCCATGTATACTTATTTGTAGTGGTCGACAAATCACCCAAAAATCTACTCGCCGAACCAAAAAAACTACTCGCCACCTAGCCCAGCTATAATTTTTTTTTTATTAATTCCTATTAAGAACAACTTTCGTTTTTGACATAAGTTTATTTATTGTATTACAATGAGGGAGACGGGATGACAGGGTGAGGGGGACAGTCCAATACATTTAAAAAAGGTCCCCGCCGCCCCAATACATTTATAAAAAGACCCCCACAGGCCAAATACATTTATAAAACGACCCCCACCGCCCCAATACATTTTTAAAAGACCCCCACCGCCCCAATACATAGTAAACCCCCCACCCCCCCATACATATTAAACAAAAAACAGACTTACTCAAGAAACGTGGGGGGGGGGGGCTGCAGCACCACTGCTGGCTGCTGCAGACGACCCACGGAGGACTAATTTCTGGGAAGGTAGGATGGGGGGGCTGCCATTGCACCCGCAGGACCCTGCTGCAGAAGGCCCGACAGGGTGAGGGGGGCTTTGGATGCCCCCACAGGGGGGAGAGAACACCAGAGGGCCGCAGGGGAAGGGGGGAGAACACAAGGGGGCCACGGGGGGGGTACAAGGGGGCCGCAGGGGGGAACAAGGGGGCCATGGAGTAAGACAGTAAGGTAGAGGGAGCAAAGGGATGCGAGGCAAAAAAAAAAAATTGGCAGCTTGCCAAGACGCATCACACCAATCAGGCCGAGGTTTTTTTTTTTGGTTTTTTTTAAGCTTGAGCAGGGGAAATGGAACAGCACCACGTGTGCTGCTTGGGCCAATAGCCAGTGGGCAATTTCGGGTGCGACCAGGCGACTGGCATTGTCAACCACTGTTTATTTCGTATATCCCTGTATACCTTTCCTTTCTAAAAAGATGTCCAACCTTTTTTTGAACAAATCTATAGTATCTGCCATCACAGTCTCCATGGGTAATGAATTCCACATTTTGAATGCCCTTACTGTAAAGAACCCTTTCCTTTGTTGCTGGTGAAATATCCTTTCATCCAACCTTAAGGGATGACCCAAAGTCCTTTGTACTGGCCTTGGGATGAATAGTTCATTTGAAAGCTCCTTGTACTGTCCCCGAATATATTTGTATATAGTTATCATATCCCCTCTTAGACGCCTCTTTTCTAATGTAAATAAATCTAATTTAGCTAGCTTCTCCTCATAAATTAGATTGTCCATCCCCTTTATTAATTGGGTGGCTCTTCTCTGCACTCTCTCTAGTTCCAGAATGTCTTTTCTAATGAGTGGTGCCAAAAATTGTACTCCATATTCAAGGTGTGGTCTTACTAATGCTTTGTAAAGGGGCATAATTATGTTTACTCCTCTTCCATCCATTGCCTGTTTGATGCAAGATAAGATCTTGTTTGCCTTTGCAGTTACTGCATGACTTTGGGCACTATTGCCAAGCCTGCTGTCTACAAGCACTCCTAAATCCTTCTCCATCAAGGATTCCCCCAATATATCTCCATTTAATTTGTACGTCGCCTTTTTATTCTTGTATCCCAAATGCATAACCTTACATTTATCTGTATTAAACCTCATCTGCCATTTACCTGCCCACGTTTCCAGTCTCTCCATATCCTTCTGAAGAGAAATTATATCCTGCTCTGATTCTACTACCTTACATAATTTAGGATCATCAGCAAAGATGGAGACTTTGCTCTCTGCCAACCTCAAGGTCATTAATAAACAAGTTAAAAAGCATGGGTCCTAGTACCTATCCCTGAGGTACTCCACTCACGACTTTAGCCCAACCTGAAAAAGTTCCATTTATAACAACACTCTGTTGTCTGTCCTTCAACCAGTTTTCAATCCAGGTGCATATATTTTTACTGAGTCCAATTTGATTTATTTTATACACCAACCTCGTGTGGAACCGTATCAAAAGCCTTTGCAAAATCCAAGTAGACCACATCAACTGCATTACCCTGGTCTAAATTCCTACTTACCTCCTCAAATAAACAAATAACGTTAGTTTGGCATAATCTATCCTTCATAAATCCGTGCTGACTATTACTAATGATTTTGTTTTCCATTAGGTATTCCTGAATATAATCCCGTATTAAACCCAAAGTAGTTTCCCCACTATTGAAGTCAGGCTTACAGGTCTGTAATTCCCCAGTTGTGATCTAGCTCCCTTTCTAAATATAGGCACCACATCTGCTTTACGCCAATCTTGTGGTACTGAGCCTGTGGAAATGGAGTCCTTGAATATTAAATGTAATGGTTTGGCTATTACTGAGCTTAACTCCTTGAGAACTCTTGGATGTATACCATCGGGGCCAGGTACCTTATTCACTTTAATTTTTTCAAGCCGCTTATGAACTTCTTCCTCAGTTAACCAATTGTTCATTAATATGGAGGTTGTGGCTTCCTCCTGCGGCACTTCTATTGAAATTGCTTCATCCCTGGTAAACACAGAGGCAAAGAATTTGTTTAATATCTCTGCTTTTTCCTTATCTCCAATAATCTGCCTGCCCATCTCACACAGAAAGGGTCCTATATTTTTTTTGTTATTAAGGTACTTAAAGAACTTTTTAGGGTTGACCTTACTTTCTATTGCAATCCTTTCTTCATTATCCATTTTTGCTAATTTGATTGCCCTTTTGCAATTTTTGTTACATTCCTTATAATTCTGATACGATGTCTCCGTCCCTTCAGACTTAAAGAATCTAAACGCCTTCCTCTTCTTGTCCATTTCCTCCCCTACCAGTTTATTTAGCCACATTGGTTTTGACTTATTTCTTTTATACTTATTACTCAATGGTATACACGAATAAGTGTGCTTTTCTAACAATGTTTTAAAGACTGCCCATTTATCTTCTACATTTTTCCCTGCAAAAACACGCATCCCAGTGTATTACTTGTAGATTAGACCTCAGTTTATTCAAATCTGCTTTTCTAAAGTTTAAGGTCTTTGTTGAACCCACGTAAATCTGTTTTTTGATCATGTATTTCAAATGAGACCATATGATCACTGTTACCCAAATGTTCTAGGACATGAATATATTTGTTATTACTTCTACATTGTTTGATATTACCAAATCCAGTATTGCCCCTCTCCTGGTTGGTTCCTCAATAATTTGGGTCACATAATTGTCTTTAAGCACCCCCAAAAAACGGCTTTCTTTTGTTGTAATGCTAATCTCAATGCCCCAGTCTATGTCTGGATAATTAAAATCACCCATTATGCAAACATGACCCAGTTTTGATGCCTTTTCCATTTGCAAAAGTATTTTAGCTTCCTCAATCTCACCGATATTTGGTGGTTTATAGCATATCCCTACAAACATTTTCTTTATACTTTTACCTCCCTTGCTAATTTCTATCCACAAGATCTCTACATTTTCATCATTCCTTCATAAACATCTTCCCTTATTATAGGTTTTAGATCCGTTTTAACATATAAACACTCCACCTCTTCCATTTGCTCGATCTTTCTGAAAAAAGGGAATAACCCTCTAAATTAACTGCCCAGTCATGAGTTTCATCCCACCATGTTTCAATAACGCCTATGATATCATACTGCTCCCTTGCAGCTATTAATTCAAGCTCCCCCATTTTACCTGTCAGGCTTCTTGCATTAGCAAGCATGCATTTAAGGTTTTTTTCAGCCTGTACTATTATCTTATCTGCTCCTTCCTTTCTGCGCCAACTTGGTTTAGTCATTAGAAGTTTTCTAGTATTATCTGTATTTACTATGGGTGTCTCACTGCTTGTCACACTCACACTTGCCTCCATTCTACCACAATAACCCCTTGTTTCCTAATCTTTTCTATTTAGTTCATCATCTGTTTCATTACCCCTCCCCCCTCCATCCTAGTTTAAAATCTCCTCCAACCTTTTTAGCATTCTCCCCCCTAGCACAGAAGATCCCTCTTCATTGAGGTGCAATCCGTCTCTAGAATATAGATGGCACCTCTCAGAAAAGGAGTCCCAGTGCTCTAAAAACCCCAAAGTCTCCTTCCTATACCACTTTCTTAGCCATGTATTAACCTCCCTAATCTCTGACTGTCTCCCTGCGGTAGCGCATGGCACTGGTAGTATTTCAGAAAATACTACCTTGGAGATCCTTGCCTTAAACTTTTGGCCTAAATCCCTGAAATACTTTTTTAGGACCCTCCATCTTTCTATAACTTTGTCATTGGTGCCAACATGTACTAAGACCGCCGGGTCAATCCCGTTTACACACATGGCTAAATCATTTTTGATACCCCTATCAAAAGCAAATGCATGTTTTTCCAGGGTCTACTGGCAAAGAATGACCTTATTGGGCCTGGTTTCCAAACTATTTCACCAATGCACAGGAGTAAAACATTTTATGAAACGGTTTTCCTCAAGACGGTAAATGACCTTGGAGTGTAATGGATAACAAGACGTTTCAGATGTGCCTATTGTAAATGCCCATGAAAATGATGAGTATTACAACTTCATTGTCAACAGGTACATGCATGCCCTAGCACTGGGTAGCAGGGGCTAACATATCAGTCCAATCTTCAGTGGTTAGAAAATCCAAAGCACAAACAGTAACAAGCACAAACCTGTCATTTTTAAAGCCACTCACAGAATTCCCTGGTATTGTAGCTTTTTAAAGCCAACATGTCACCATGACAACAACTCTGGAAACCAAAGGACAAAATTATTCAGAAAATGTTTCATGCACTCTAAATAAAAAATACAGGGTAAAAACTGTAGTGTGTGGGTGTATGGTGAAAATGTGAAAGCAGGAGCAATGTTAAATTTAGATTCGGACTTTGTTATAATCTTTACAACTAACCAGCCAGAACACGGGCTCTCACCCCACTGGCCCCTAATGTTGATAGCGGAGCATACTTCACGGATAGCTTTTTCACTTACCAGCATGCATATGTCAATCGGGAGGAAGACCTGACGCCTGCTACTGTGATAGGGAACTGCTCTCAAGCAGGTTACAATGCCTTGGGCTTTTCCGATGTGGCTGGCTGCATGATCTGCATGGACATCTTTTACATCTGTAGAATAGTTAAAAAAAAAAAACAAGAACAACTATGTCAGTATACTGGGCAGTTCCTTTTTGACATCTAAATATGTAGGATGTTGTTCAAAACAAAAACTGTGTAATCAGTGCTTTTTTTGTGAAGGTACGCACCGGCACCTTTTTTTTTTCTCAGAGCGACGTTGGCAGAGGTTCATGGCCGCTGACAAAGGGGGGTGGGGAGGTGGGTGAGGAAAGCCAGGACAACTAACCCAAACCAGAGGTCGGACCCAACAACCGCATCCGGCAACCGGGCTTCCGCGGCCCGGCCTTCATTTGGCTACGGCCACAGTGAGTGTGTGCGCACCCTTCTCCCGAGCGATCTGTGGACTTCATACTACATAAAGCTTGGCCCCTTGCAGACGTGCTTACCAGAACGCCCTCCTATTATCTCTGTACGTCCTTCTTACCAACCAATTAGATTATAAGCTCTTCGGGGCAGGGACTCCTTTTCCTAAATGTTACTTTTATGGCTGAAGCACTTCTCCCCTTTATGTGTTATTTATATATATATTTTTTTATCTATATGATTGTCACGTGTATTACTGCTGTAAAGCTCTATGTACATTAATGGCGCTATATAAATAAAGCTATACATATAATATGTAAACAAAGAAGCAGATTACTTAAAACATCTGAAATTACACTTTCAAGTTTTCAAATCCTACAGGATACAAAGTGCTAAATTCCTAGATCCAGAAAGCTTAATTGTGAAAGGATTTTCTATCAAACTATTTCCTCATCTGTACGAATTCTGAGTGTAGAAGATTTGCCAAATTTTAGGTTTTATGCCAATGCATTTTAATTTGGTTCCAAAATCAAGAGATGCCAGATTTTATTACCAATCTCTATAATTTATTCACCATCACTTATCTAGTTCCATTTAAGTGGAAAGCGAGAGACCTATTTTGTGTACCCATTGACAAACCTCCCAAAACACTTGTGTACTTGTAAATGCACCCGTGATACCTAGGAAACAAGGTCATTTGAATATGCCAAGTATATGACATTTAAATTAGCATATCTTCCAGGTTTCTTAGATGTGTTCACAGGTATCTCTCTCTCATTTTATAGATTTGTGTTTTGGGAGCTATAGAAATAAATGGGTACCGTACCCCAGGGGGGCGCGGCGGTTGCAGAGGCCCCGCGTTCTTCCCCTAGGCATTTCAATTAAATGCAGGGGGATCGTGTGAGGCCTCTGCAACTGAACTTACCGAGATTCAGCCAGCTTCAGATGGCGCGTTGAAATGGCAACGCGGCATCAAATGACGCCCGGGGGTCATGTGACGTCACGACCCCGCGTTGACACCCATCGCTATAGCAATGCGTCACGGCACATGACACCACTGACACCAACAGGAAGGTAAAGGGGGGGGGGGCGCGTGCACCGGGGGAGGGGATGCAGGGGGGCATAGCATCAGAAGTTTGCGCACCCCTGCAGGCTTACCCTACTGGATAGGTCTACCTCCCTCAACTTCTCCAAGATGGTGGACACATGTTTTTTTGCCAAATCTGGAGCCCTTTAAGGCTTGGCGAAACATTTTGCAAGGAAGTGAAATGGGGGGTGGTGGGTGCGTGCAAGCTATCAATTTTGTGACTGCATTTTGTATATGTTTGAAATCTCTCTATTGTTACCGTATGTTGACTTTTACAATGTTTTTTTTTTAAAGTTGTGAATGTATCAAAATCACCCTGCCACAACATCAGGCAGAAAAAAGGATCAACTCTGGATTTAACCCACTGCAATACTTGAGACTATTGCTACAACATTATTAAAAAGTTGACACCCACCCGGGAGAAAGCTGCCCACGGTATAATTTATGATTGCAATATACAGATGTAGCCAGAGTTACTTTCCCGGCCGAGGAAAAAGTCACAAGAATACAACTGCGACATTCTCCTGCAGCAGGGAACACAGCTAGAGGTCAGATACAGAAGTATGGCCCTCTCGCCCACAAGTCGCTGCAGCTTTTACCTTCTCCGGAGCCGCGGCATGTTGCTTTTTTTTGCAGCGGTTCTGGAGACCGTAAGCCTGACTACATCTGTACTTGATGACTTGGCCCACACTGCACAGTCACACATTCCCAGAATCGACATACACGCAGAGGAGACCAATACCTCAAAATCGTGGAGCAGGAAGTTTGATTTTGTATATGCATCGCGGGACATTCATGAAGACCTCTAGAGATACAATGCTCTCCTCAGAATTGAGGCAATGTCTGTGCATGCAGCAAACATTTCCTCTTTCTCCTGTCATACCGCTCTGTTTATCAGTTTAATGACGGTCAGTGTAAAACATCCGGTCTGGACTATATTCCTTAGGCAGAGGGCCGGTTACACACACGAGGTAAAACCGCTTAGATGTCTATGAAATACTAAGACTAGCTTTCTATATGTGATATCTCACAATTGGAATATTTGAGTATTAAAAGATATGATCATCAGGTTTAGATCCAAATATTGAGTACCAGATACATTTGCCCAGCATGTGATATTGTCGTCAGGTCTCCCTTAAATATGTAACATTTATACTAGTGAGTTCTATACATATCACCGTTAACACTTACAATTTAATGCCAACAAAAAAACATTTATTGTGATACAAAACAACATGTTTTATATCCTGCCACAGACTTTAGAGAATTTCAGTGAGTAACGACACTGACTGGCACTGAGTTTGGAGCAGGGGAGCCTGGTTCAATTCCCAGTGTCGGCTCCTTGTGACCTTGGACAAGTCACTTTATCTCCCTGTGCCTCAGCCACCAAAAACATCGATTGTAAGCTCCACGGGGCAGGGACCTGTGCCTGCAAAATGTCTCTGTTAAGTGCTACGTAAAACTAGCAGCGCTATACAAGAACATGCTATTATTATTATTATATAGCGCTTCACAGCAGTAATACATGTGACAATAATAACACATAATGGGAAGAAGCGCTTCAGACATAAAAGTAACATTACGAAAAGGAGTCCTTGCCTCGAAGAGTCTACAATCTAATTGTTAAGTAGGAAAAACGTACAGAGACAGTAGGAATGTTTCTGGTAAGTATATCTGCAAGGGGCCAAGGTCGATGTATGAGGTGTATAGTATATGCCACGGAGCTACCCAAAAACCTAGTCCATGCAGGTTGCAAAATGCAGGAGGCTAAAGCTTCAGAAATATCCCTGTAAATCAATAAAGCAAAGGGTGGCAAACCTACAGCAGAACTAGCTTTCTGACAACCAAGCCTTGTGCAAATCATTCTTAAACCTCTGCACAGGGCCCGGAAACAGAGCAGGTTTTAGGACAACCTCCCCACATTCTATTCCTATGCAGATGAGGTGCATTTCCCTGTGTGCAAGTTCACTGGCGAACCATTGAGTTAGTACATGGTAATTCGAAGGGAGAGAATTGCATTACTTACCGAGACTTTCCAAAGTGAGGTAGAGCAGTGAGCCGAGAGTGTTCTCTGCATAGGTTTCAAGCTCCTGGATAGTACGATAAGCGCGGTCATCTAAATTCTTCTCCTATCATTACCGAAAAACAAAAAATTATTTGAATTACATATGGTGAGAAACACAGATTTTAAAGGTGCACAGCCTCCTGAAAGGTTTATGAGAAAAGAAAGCATAAGTATTTTTAGAAGGTCCCCCGTTTAATTATGAACATTGTCTTTTCAGGGTGTGAAATGGGGATCACATCTGCCAATAGAAGATGTGAGACTCACTCAAGCAACATGGTATTTTGCCAAGTGTGCTGACTGGGGTATGGAAAGATCTGTGCTGTACATGTAGAATAAAAGTAGTACTCGTGCTCTTCTGAAAGTGGTGTTTATTAGAAGTGGTCGACGTTTTGGTCCTCACCTCGGACATGAGAAAAGTCAGCGTTTCACAAGACCGCTTTCTTCTTCCATTCTACCATCTGCCAATGTCAGGACAGTTATAGTCACTTGCAGTATAAGCAGACCAGCTGCTGCCTCGTATGTCCTGCTAATGAAGCTGGCAGAGAAAATGATCCCTTAGCAATGCACTCAACCTCCACTGTATCAAGGAAATACAATCATTATTGTTTAACTGGAAAGAGATGAGTGCACTGTATGATAAACTCCATCTCCACTAAATGTAAAGTAATGTTTAATGATTTGGATAGAAACTTAAAAAAACAAGTTTTTCTGTACTACGCTCTATAAGAACAACCAAACAAACACATAAGTAGTACCATGAATCCTCCACAGAATGGGAGAATTCAGATAACGATGAGATTCCCCATCAAGATACCACTATTGGTTATTCCCAAGATAACCGTTTTTTAGAGGTTCAGAGGTCTGGACAGGGGGGGAGGCCACAGAGGGCGAGGCGTAAGATCAGACGAGCCAAGGGACAGGCTAAGAGACCAAGAGGTCTGGGGGTACAGAGCCAGAGGGAAGAAGGGGGGGGACACTGAACAGAACGAACTCCAGATAGTTAACCTCACATCTACCATATTGACAACTGCACAAGAAAATGTCCTGAAAAAAAGGACTATTTTACCCCATCCTGCAATATTAATCTATTTGAATGGATTAAAGAAGTTAACCTTTAAAAGAGAAAAATTCAGCATTCCGCCCGATTTTATGGCCTGTGCTGATGACACTAACCTAGAGAACTATAGAAATCTGATTGCTCTTGTAGGCGAGAGCAACAAGGAGCTAGGAAAAGCTTTGCCCATTGCCATTGCCCATACTTTTTAAAATATCAAGGTTTTTTTTCCCCGTGTCGTAAAACTATCAACCTACAGTAGCAGCTGATTTTACGACAGGGGTGGGCTTATGTTATATCCAGTGTTCGACAAACCTATACATTTGCTCGCCCCGGGCGAGTGGATTTAACCCCCGGGCGAGTAAATATTGGCCCAAGCAGCACACGTTTGGTACTAGGTGGCGAGTAGATTTTTTTGTGTGGCGAGTAGATTTTTTGGTGATTTGTCAACCACTGGTTATATCAATGGTAGAAGAATGTTATATAGGTTTTGCCCTGGAGTTCTGAAATCAGAATTCAACAGAGGTGTGTTTGTGACCATACACTTGAATTTTCATATTTATACACCAGTGATATCACTGGGGGGGGGGGGGGGTAATTATTAATTATGTTCTGCATTTACTGTAATTGTATGTTCTTGTAATTCGAAGTACTGTATTTTTATATCTATTAAACAATTCTTCAATAAGTAATGTTTTGAGGCTCTGAATGAATTGTTGCATGCTCTGGAGAGTATTTACATGTTCTGACACATTTTGCTACAACAGGTGTGTTAAGTGCATATGTTTTTCTATAAAAAAACAGGGACCAGAGACCCATGCAGCTATATTAATTTACATGTTTTGCATAATTTCTTGGGTGGTGGAAGTGTATAGATATGATTGCAATTGAGTAAGGGGTTAATATTAACTCATGGAAAGTACCTTGCATAGAAGAAAAGGTGAGTTGACTAGAGTAGCTGTGTGTATTAACCCTGGTTGCAGATCTAAGTCGTGTGCTCACTTGTGCGAGATTCGTGACAGGTGGTATATTGGGATGGAATTAGGAAAGATATTGTTCATTTGAGGGGCCCTTGCGAAGGTGAAAAGTGGGCCAGCTTGAGAGCTGTGTATTAACCCTTTTCCCGTATGCAGGTCACATGCTCACAGGTGTACCATACGTGACAAGTAGTGATGTTGTCTGACCTGATCATTAAGCTTCTGCCGTCTATTTCTTGCGTTACTGCTCTTATCTCGAAGATGTTTGCTGGAACATCTTTCTTTATGACTAGCCATTTTCCCTGTGCCGAGTGAGGACCGAATTGAGCCCCCAACCTGAACCACTTGCATATGTAGTCAGCAGAATACAAATCTTCGTCTAACAGCGTATGCCCGCGTGCTAAATTTTTGTTCCTGTTCCCACCATATCAGGAAATATTTTACCCGACTTGATAGTTGGATATTTTTGACGAGGATCTCTTTATTTTATCCCACCAACACGGGAAATTGGATTGGAATATCCGCATGTGCCATCTGGCCCACCTGACTACTTGTATAGTGGAAGAAAGGACGGTGATTATCTTCATACAGTGTAGAGATTCCATGTGATCGCTGTTTCTGATAGATTTTATGTCTTTTATGAGACTTTGTCTTTTATTGTTGGGAAGCATAACAACCCCTTTTGCAATGTAGAATTGAACTCCCAGGAACCTTAGGTTGAGGGGGAATGAGATGACTCTTGGCTTTCCTCATCACTCATCCATATGCTTTTTGAAAATTCATCACCCTTGCAAGATGTTGCAACAGTAAACTTCTGTCCTGTGCCTTTATGAATATAGTCTAGATAAATGAAAAATATGCATCACCTCTGCAACCAAGGTCACTAGCAGCTTTGTGAAAGTTATTGGCTAGGTTGCAAAACCAAAAGGAGGCACAGTGAATTGATAATGACCCTGGCCTACTACACCTTAGATAATTTTGATGAGGGACCGCTATAGGAACGTGAAAGTAGGCGGCCTTGAGATCCACTGAGACCATCCAGTCATTGCAGTTTACAGCCAAGATAATTGTGCTCAGGGATTCCATCAGGAACTTTTTCACTTCTAAAAATTATTTTTGAGGTCTTGGACTGCCCTGAAAGAACTGTTCTTATTTCGTAACAGGAAAGCACTCAAACCTTTGGTGTGATACAACTGGCGTTATTGCTCTGTTCTTGAGTAAACCGTTTAAACTTTCTCTTAAGGCTAAAGAAGCTTCCTTGTTTCTTGGATCTCACGAAATTGTTTCTTTTGGAGACTATCTAAAATGCCATAAAATAGCTTCGGGTGACTATGCTGATCACCAATGAGTCTGACTGACTGTGTCCAAGCATCTTGCAAGTAACAGATTCTGCCTGCAACCCAAGACTGAACTCTCCTTTCATGCGAATCTAGAACCTCTGAAAGGAGTAGTTCTTCATTTCAGGCACGAAAAAGGTTACTCTGCTCTCCCCTCCAGGGTGCTGATCTTGCGTAGCCCCAGCCTGGTCTATAGGCTCTCATATCCCCGTTATTGAAGCGGCTTGAGTCGTAGAACTGAGAAAACGTCTTCTCTCTTCAGGTCATAATATACTCTTTTCTTCTGATGCTTTTCCCATTATGGTACCCAATCATTTACTAAACAGTAGTTGACCTTCAAAAAGTTAATAAACAAAGGTTATTCTTAGATGCGCAATCCGCACTCTAAGGTCTAAGCCAGAGAGCTCCTCTGGCCCCTACTGACAACGCCATAGACCTAGCAGCAAACATGACCACATCATCCAATGATGCTTCTGCAATAAATTCTGTGGTTGGCTTCCTTTCTGAAAGCGCACTGATAATGGAAGATCTTTTAACCTCTTTTTCAAGAGCTTCTTCCACATGGTGGATTTCCAATTTCATTGCTGTGGATATTGATGTAACTGTCACTGCTGGTCTGCATGACGCTCCTGCACTATAAACGATTACCTGAGAGCATTTTCTATTCTTCTATCCATAGGATCTCCGACAGAAGCAGCATGATCAACTGGTAAGGTGGTCTTCCTTGCGGTCCTAGACATGGCCACATCCACCTTTGGCAGATGATTCCAGAATTCTACATCCATTTCTTCAAATGGATACATTTTGGAGAATTTCTTCGAAATGGACACCACCTTGTCTGTATAAATGAAGGAAAAAAAAAAAAAAGGGGGAGGGGAAAAAAAAAAAAAAAAAAATCGGTGGGACTGCAACCCCGTAAAAATAAAAGGAACTCACCAGATGTAAAAAAACGAATAATATTTATTACATACTAAAAAACAGAAAAAAAAAAAAAAAAATAATCTCCTCCTGGAGATTTGTCTTTTTGTCTATTTTTGTTTGTGAACCCCAATGATAATTACAGAATAGGATTTCCATCAGATCCTTCTTGAATCAAAAAACAGTCTTCTTAAATATCCAATAGGGTTTATATTAACCAATTATATGTCTCTTGAAACAAAATGATGTATTAATTAGACAAACAATGAGTAATTAAGAGTAGGGATATGTGCAAAAGTAAGCTAAACCATGGTTTTATCAGCTAAATTAAAGGGGATAATTAGAACCAGGTTTTTAAATAAATAAGTAGATCTTATGGGGCGAGTCTGGGAGGCCCCACCCTATATAAAAGATCAGAAACAGTGAGTTTGGTCTCCACCATACAGGAGTGTGGAAACATGTCATGCCACGATCAAAATAAATCCTGATGACCTCAAAGAAGTAGTTATTGATGCTCATCAGTCTAGAAAGGGTTAGAAAACCATTTCTAAGGATATGGGGATCCACCAATCCACTGTGAGACAGTCTACAAAAGGAGAAAGTTCAAGACCACAGTCAGTCTACCCAGGAGCAGTCGTCCTACCAAAAACTCTCCAAGAATAAATCGGCAAATCATCCAGGAAATCACAAAGAACCTCAGAGTAACATCAAAGGATCTGCAGGCCACTCTCCCCTTGGCTAATGAGTGTTCATGACTTAACTAACAAACACCAAAAGGCTAAACAAGAAGGGTGTTCATGGAAGGATAGTCAGGAGGAAACCACAGCTCTCAAAAAAGTACATTGCCGCCCATCTGAAGTTTGCCAAAGAGCACATAGATGATTCATAAGACTTCTGGAACAATGTTTGTCTGACTGGACAGGCGAGTGAAAGGTAAAACTTTTAAGCCTCAATGAGAAACATTATGTTTGTTTTTTTGCCAAACACTGTGTTCGAACAGAAGAACCTCATCCCAACCGTCAAGCATGGTGGTGGAAGTGTGATAGTTTGGGGCTCCTTACTGCCTCAGGACCTGGACGGGTGGCCATCATCAACAACCATGAATTCTGCATTGTATCAGAAGATTCTAGATGAGAATGTCAGGCCATCCGTCTGTGAGCTGAAGCCAAAGTGGGTCATACAGCAAGACGATGATCCTAAACATACAAGCAGATCTAGAAACTAATGGCTGCAGAAGAAATTACATGTTTTAGAATGGCCTTGTCAAAGTCCGGCCCTAAACCCCATCGAAATGTTGTGGCAGGACCTGAAGCGAGCAGTCCATGCAAGGAAGCCTTCAAATATCACAGAGTTGAAGCAATTCTGTAAGGAGAAATGGGTCCAAATTACTCAAAACCAATGTGAGAGACTGACCAGCAGTTACAGGAAATGCTTAGTTGAAGTCATTGCTGCTCAAGGGGGCGCCACCAGTTACTGAATCTAAAGGGTCACATACTTTTTCACACGAATATTGAATTTTGAATAATTTGTGGATAAATATTGAAAAAGTATCATGTTGTGTCATTTGTTTGATCTGGTTATCTTTATCTATTATTAGGATTTAGATTAAGATCTAAAACTTTAAGGTTTGAAATATGTGAAAATCCTAAGGGGTTCCCAAATTTTCTTGCCACTGTACTACAGAACGGATTTATATATTAAAAAAATTAAAAAAAATTAAAAAAATAAAAACACACACATGCTTTAGCGTTTTCTTGCTTTAAGGTCTATAATCTGTATAGTAACAGTACGAACAATGCAGTAATGTCCACCAGGTGGCAGTGTTATGCCATTTCTTGGACTTTGTAAATTGCACTTGGCAAAAACACACACAACCCCCTCCCCCTCCCCCTCCCCCCCCACCCCAAAAAGTCTGTTTCAGTACAATCCTGAGGCCAGCAGGGCATTGCAGAACAATGTGTTGAAGACACCTTTTGCAGGAAACAAGCTACTGCAATGTTTTTATATTATAAGAACTGCTACACACAACATTTTTGTGGATCACATGGAAGTTGGGGAGCACATTCAACTTGTGTAACCCCAATGTGCATGGATATTTACACTTTTCACGAAGTATCAAACAACCGCATTCTAATTCTGTTATAGTGTTAATTCAGTGTTTCAAGATGCCAGTGAGCGAGTTCATAGTTTATATCAGTCTGAGGGTGGATATTGATGCAGATTATACATTTTACATGTCATAAAATCAATGCCTCAGGATATCGCCTCTGCCTCAACAGGAAAGGATTCCTCAACCGTTCCAATCGCTCACTCAACCCTCCCACAGCCGCAGGTACATAGGGTCACTCAGAGTAGAGTGGAGAAAGAGGGAGGAGAAACTTGAAGAAAAAAACGGGAAGAAGTGACGTCAGACGCCCTGCAGTTAACCAAGTGCCAACCCCAGCAGCCACTTTTGGGGAAGACACACAGCGGACACAGGTGACGAGAACTCACACCGGGAACCAGAAGCAGAGGATACAAAACTGCAAGAGACCTTACCGTGCCCTAAGTGGCAGAATCAAAATGTGAGTGTGCCCTCAGGAGGGATTTTGTGTGTTTGTGATGTATTAAAGATTACTTTTTAAACATACCACACTATCAGTCCCTTATCTCCTCCTAACCAACCTACCACTATCAGCTATGTTGCAGCAACCAGAACCCATCAGGAAGCTGCATACGCACAGTGGCAAACTGTCTGCGACACACTCCCTCATCCCGTGCACCCACATAGGGTCACTCACACAGCCCACAATTTAGTACCTTACTTCGTTAGTCTAACTTTTATATTGAACCTGAATTTACTTTGGTAAAGAAGAATTGTACACAAATTGGAAATTGATTTGAACAAAAATGCATTTATTGATTTGAACAAAAATGTATTTATTGACAGAAGTAGATGGTCACAAATAAAATTATGTTTGGGGCGGTTCGTGGGGGGGGGGCAAATGGGGAAACCCCCTCCCCAGGATATAATATGATAAAATAACCTCTTAATACTTCTATTGATATTAATAATCTTGTTAGAAAACTTACTGTAAGGATGCATTTTCTTAAATAGAACGTAACTTTTTAAGAGAATCCAAAGGAAGGATTACAGAGAAAGGAACACATTTTTACATACACCCTTTTAAAAAGAGAGAGAGATCGAGATTCTATCAAAGTTATATCAACGGGGGTGTTAGGAGAAATTGTACAAAAGGTAGATATTGGTAAAGACTAAGCAGTAGTTTTGACAGAAATTTGAGTAAAATAAATATACAAAAAGCATAGAGAAAGCTTTGAAACTGGGAAGAAAAGAATAAAAAAATTAAAGGAGGGAAAAAAAAAAAAAAAGATAAAATAACAAAAAGTGTAAATTCTGTTTATAACATAGTTCAATGGAATAGCCCTAAGACCAAAACGATTATACAAAAACATTGGAATATATTACAAAAAGACCTAATATTAAACACTATTTTGCCTCCAACCAAGCCCCCCCCCGAAATGATATACACCAGGGCACCAAATTTAAAACAAAAAGTTGTCCCCAGCTGTATAAAGAGACAAAACCAGGCAAAGAAGGATGAGGTCAATGAGAATACCCAGGGATTGTTCAGATGGTGAAAGTGCCCGGCATGCCCATTACATCCAAATAAAAACACAAATAAAGGTATGTAAAAATCACAAAAAAACAGATAAAAAGTTTCATGAAATGTGATACGGACCATGCATTATCTGTGAGAACGCCCTCCAAAAATATAAGAGATAAAAAATAGAGAGATAGTGAGAGCTACAAGAGAATGGAAAATAAGAGCGGACGAAACATGGGAAAAATAAGAAAGAGCGTATTTTGCAAAACTGCATCAAAACTATTTAAAGAACGTCATGGACACACACACACAGACACACACATACACGGACACACACACACACACACACGGACACACACGGGGACACACACACACGGCTGGATATCTTCGGTTGCCGCACTATTCTAATAAAATCTTACACAAGACATTTTTGCATAATAAAATGTTTATTTGCATGTTGCAAACGCACAAATAAACAGTTATGCAAACATGTCTTGTGTTAGACTTTATTAGAACAGTGCGGCAACCAGAGATATCCAGCTCCAGGTTTAAACTAGGTGGCAGAAGTGGGATCCCAGCCACTCAACTGCCTGCACCTCACAAAGTGACACGGCAGAGACTATAATGATCTAAACGGAGTGCGGAAAGATCTAAAACCTTTATCCTGAGAAATATATATCTATATCTATCTATAGAAACACAAAAAGAAAAAAAGAGGGTCTGTTGAAAGCACACAAAAAATATGTGAAAATACAAAATGGATTTTATTAGCAACACAAAACACAAAAAAATTAAAATATACCTAAACACATACAAAATGAACACTGCTGATCCAAGAGATACACAATATACATGTAGAGACCCAAAATATGTAGCATGCAATATACGTGGGTAATAATGCAAATCCAGAGGAAAGAAAATTCCCCTGGAAATGCAGTGAAGATCAGCCGATCAACAAAATAGAATAGTACAAATGACTGAATGATTACCAGCATCTACACAAAACCCAAATATGAGCAGAAAAAAAGAGCAAAAATAAATAATGTAATAGTTATGTACCCTAAATGCTGTACAGCCAGATGATGGCAGCTAGACCCTGGCAAATGTAATAAACCAGAGAGAGACAAATGATAAATGTCTAGGATATGCAAAAGTTGGGTCCACCATAGATATGGAGTGTGTAGCAGTGAGTCAGCAGAGAATACAAGGGAGAAAACATATATAGTCCAAAATGAAGGTAAGTAAGAGGCAGTGTGAGCCCCCGGCATCCCGCTCACTGTATACAGCAGGCAGCAGTCACACACTCTATCACCGCGGTCTGTGTGACTGCTGCGTGACTGCTGCCTACTGTATACAGTGAGCGGGATGCCGGGGGCTCACACTGCCTCTTACTTACCTTCATTTTGGACTCCCCTTCTCCTCTGGATATCCTGTGCAGCATCATAGCAAGTATCTGGACAGTATTATGCTCCACGAAGCCCTTGGGCTACTACACACTCTGTGTGCCTTAGTTTATATTAGTTACATCTAGCTCTGGCATTAGGTAGTCACTCTTATATGTTTTCTCCCTTGTATTCTCTGCTGACTCACTGCACGATTTGATGTCATATCCTTTAAAGCAAAATAACCAACCTTATTTTTTTCCTTGCCGTTTGTTAATGTATTTGAATTTTTATTTTAAAAGGCTGCACTAGTGTTCACACACCAGCTCTTTATTCTCACTTTCACCACCAGGTAGCGCCAGAGCGGTTATTCCATGCACACCACAAAGGATCTCACCTGACAAAAACAGGTCTTATTGTAATATTCTCAAATAAGGTCATTTAAGCCAAGGTCTACTAGTGTCACTGAGTACCAGGGGATTAGGAGCCGTATCAATTTAGATGATCGGGCTATTTTTTTGTAATATAATGTGGTTTAAAACAAAAGCCTGAAACAAGACAGATAGTGAGCAGAGTATTAAAAAAGCCCATTTGTACAGTAATGTGATGAAATGGTTAAAAAATTGGGGGGGGGGGAGGAGAAGGGGGAGTGAAGACGTAAAGAGAGAACTGCAGCTTTAAATGCTGTTAAAACTTGCAATATGTTTTAATAGACTTAAACAGCAAAAGTGTGTATATAAATATGCTGATCTATGCATCTGAATACCACTGTATAATTAATATTCAAGTTGTGAATTATATATATATATATATATATATATATATATATATATATATATATATATATATATATATATATATATATATATATATATATATATATATATATATATATACTAGCTGAGAGACCCGGCGTTGCCCGTGAGTTAAATTTCCCGCTATATGGGGGGGGGGGAGACAGTGGACAGGAGGAGAGGGGGGGACAGTGGACAGGAGGGGGAGGGGGGACAGTGGACATGTTTCTCCGCTCCCCCCTCTCTCTCCGCTCCTCCCCCCCCCATGCGCAGCTCCGGTCCCCACCCTACAGTGTCTGACACACACACAGTGTCACACACACACAGTGACACACACAGTGTCACACAGACACTCACAGATATGTCACCTCTCCTTCCGGGAGCCGCCATTTTAGGCACTCGGCACAGACTATATATACTAGCTGAGAGACCCGGCGTTGCCCGTGAGTTAAATTTCCCGCTATGAGGGGGGGGGCAGTGGACAGGAGGGGGGACAGTGGACAGGAGGGGTGGGGGGGGACAGTGGACAGGAGGAGGGGGGGGGACAGTGGACAGGAGGAGGGGGGGGGACAGTGGACAGGAGGGGGAGGGGGGGGGACAGTGGACAGGAGGGGGGGGGGGACAGTGGACAGGAGGGGGAGGGGGGGGGACAGTGGACATGTTTCTCCGCTGCCCCCTCTCTCTCCGCTCCTCCCCTCCCCCCCATGCGCAGCTCCGGTCCCCACCCTAGTGTCTGACACACACACAGTGTCACACACACACACAGTGTCACACACACACACAGATATGTCACCTCTCCTTCCGGGCGCCGCCATCTTAGGCACTCGGCGCCACGAGGGAGGAAGGGGGTCCTTCCGGGCTCCGCCATCTTAGGCACTCGGCGCCGTGAGGCAGCTGCAGGCTGCCTGCCCACTGCCTGTCCCCCCGCCGGGGAGGGAGGGAAGGAAGTGAGCGCCGGGGAGGGAGGTGAGTGAGTGCCGGGGAGGGAGGTGAGTGAGTGCCGGGGAGGGAGGCAAGTGAGCGCCGGGGAGGGAGGTGAGTGTGATGGGGGGGGGTGGGAGAGAGAGAGTGTGTCCGTGTCCGAGGGGGAAGAGAGTGGCAGTTGGGTGACGTCAGACCCACCAATCTGATTGGCCAGAGGCTGAGGACCAATCAGATACACCGCAGATGGCACCAACCTTTCGATTTTATATATTAAAATATATATATATATATATATTTTTTTTTTTAAATAAATAAAAATAAATAAACAAGGGACACAAATGGGCACTCACCCTTTCATCAATCATCCTTGTAAGCCATCTCTTGGTGAGTGTGTGCCCCCGGACTGCCTGCAAGCAAAAGAACAAACAAAGGGACGTCATCAAACAAGACAGCGCAGGAAACCTGGATGATGCATAATAACATGTACATGCTTTGTTAAAAGAATAATACATATTAAATGTTGGGTTATTTTTATGGGCAATTTTCCAATGCTTCCCCAGTGTGCACGTCCTGCCTTCTGATTGTGCTCAGGCTTGTAGTTTAAAGTGCTGCACCGCGAGTCATTTGTCCAAGGTCACATGCTCAAAGCTGACAATACGTCACACGTGGCTGTGTGTGGAGAGAGGTGGCCTAGGCCAGGGGTGGCCAACTGCAGTCCTCAAGGGCCACCACCCAGCCAGGTATTAGGGATGTCACTGCTTCAGCACTGTTGGCTCAATCAGTGGCTCAGTCGAAGACAAACACCTGCGCGGAGTAGCCTGAAAATCTGGCCTGTTGATGTCCCTGGCCTAGGAGAACACCAAGCATGTGAAACGCCTTAATACAGGCTAAAGGATTACTTGCAATGACCTTATGCTCACCTTACATTTCCAAGTTTGTCTTGTGCTCACACATTTCTCTCTCAATGGATAAAGTGGAATTATTCTCCCCGGTTATTCCTTTTCTCCTAGTCCCTCCCTGTCAGTACACACAAATGAGGAATTAAGTCCAGCCCAGTTGGAGGTAGGACAAAACTTTCCACGAATCAGGCTCCATCAGCCCCTACAATGCTCCCTGCTCTCCCCCTCACAACAGTTTTCTGTCTAGCAGAGAAACAGACGGAAAACCAGCATAACAGATAAACAAAGCATATCGGTAGCTTCGCTGGCTTATACTATACATGCGTGTGTGTGTCTTCATTTATATAGCGCCATTAATGTACATGGCACTTCACAGCAGTAATACAAGTGACATAATATAAATAAGAAATAACACAAAAGGGAATAAGCACTTCAGACGTAAAAAAAAAAAAAAGTAACATTAGGAAAAGGAATCCCTGCCCCGAAGAGCTTACAATCTAATTGGTAAATAGGAAGAACGTAGAGAGACAGTAGGAAGGCGTTCTGTTAAGTGCGCCTGCCAGGGGTCAAGGTCGATGTCTGAGGTACAGTAGCCACGGAGCTACTCATATGCTTGGTTAAGGAGGTGGGTTTTAAAGATAGGTCTTGAAGCAGCAGTCCAAGCTGCAGTTTTTTTTTACATTTTATTTTTTTCCCCTTTAATGTGCGCTTCCATACAATCCCCACAATGATAAGTAATTAGCGAACTTTACGATCGATCAGCAAAGATTCGGCTTGGTATTCACTAAATGGCTGTCAGTGCAGCAGAAGAGGACCAAAGATGCAAAGTTCTGTGGGGAAGATCATGTGACCAGGCAGTTACAAGATACAATTGGTGCACTGCTAGAGAGGGCAGGGTTCAAAAAAGGGGTGTGCAAGAGCCTGTTTCAGAAGTGTAAGGGAATGTGACTTTGTAAATGGTTGCTATAGAAGCAAAAAATGCTTCTACATTATAAGACGCCACAGACAGGAGTCCCACCACTCGTACAACGCCTATTTTCTCATGTGCAAATGTGAGTGTAATGCAAATACCTTTATTGTGATACAATATACTTTTGAACATACCACACCGAGTTTCCTTTTTCCTCATTCCCGAGTACACAAGAGGTTTATCCACACCACATCACCCTGGTGAAGATCTATATTGACATCCCTTGCGAGTGCTGCTCCATTTAAAAAGAGAGATTGAGTCTCTAACATGCTTTAAATTCATGAAGAAATATGTGAGTGCAAAGATATCACTTATACTTTAAGAAAATGACCACATGCACGTCGCACTATTTTTGTTTCTTATTTATTTTTTCACATATGCTGAGAATTTTCTGCGCTCCCCTCACCTGGAAAAGAAAAAACAAGATTTGCGAAGACCCAAGAACGGTCAACAGAGGGTTATCTTGAGCTGCTTAAAAAGTTTTCACCCCATCACTAGCACTATTTGGTGGTGGATTCCACATACTAAATTGTATTCACATATAATAGGAATTCTGTTATCCAATAAGATTAATATATCCTTTTTCAACGATATTAACCGAATTATTATAATATATATATATATATATATATATCACTTATTTTGTATAGGAGCGCCCAATTACACCGTTTCGCAATTTTATATACACGGACCTTGACACCTTACAGATGCACTCACCATAACACCCTCCTACTGTCTCTGTAAGTTCTCCCTAATTACAGCTTGCATCAGGGGTCCCCAATCTTTGTGCACAAGGGCACACTTGAGACTTCAGGAGAGAGTGGCGGGCACCAACCAGTTACCTTGCGGGGAGCTCTCCAGTGCTGCGAGAGGCATGCAGGAGCAGTCAGCAGCACTGTGGGCATGGGCACCCACAAAAGGCTTGGCGGGCATCCCGTTGGGGACCACTGACTTAGAGCGTAAGCTCTTGGAGGCAGGAAATCCTTTTTGTATTGTTTTCTGCCTGAAGAGCTTATTCTCAATATGTGATATAATATGATGAGCATTACTGCTGTAAAGCGCCATTTACCTGGATGGCCCTCTATAAATAAAGACATACATAAAAAACGTTGAACCAAGGAGGGAAAGGTGCACTGCATGTGGGCACTAGAAGAAAAGGAATTAACGGCAAGAATAATTTTTCTTCTTATGTCCCTTCTATGGCAGTAAAAATGAATATCAAAGCACCTCTGGGGTGGGGGGAGAAACTAATTAAAAAAAAAAAAAAAAAACACAGACAACCACCATAGAAATAGAAGTTCAACAACAGAATTAACATGGCAGAGCACAGAGAAGCCCTTATCCGACATGGCAGAGACTCTGGACAGGCGGCAGAGCAAATGCCATACACAGAGCTCTAGACAGGCAGCAGAACAAACAGGGCTCATAGCCTAGCAGGGTGGAGGGCTCAATAAGGACTTAAGACAGTGGGCTAATTGGCCCAAACAGGAGAGTCTCATGCCACAACCAAGGTGAGAAAAGTAACAAATGACTTTTTACCCCATCTGCTTTTGAAGTACATTCACAAACCATCAGAAAGGAGTCCTGCAAATCCCACTTCCACTTTAGAAGCTTAAGAACTCTCCACAGAGGATCCTAATCAATCATATGGATCACAGAAGGTGTATCCTGCCTTTGGAATAGTAGCTGGCAACAGAGCAGTCTGTTTCCATACCGTGGCCCCTACGCTCACGACAGCAGAGAAATCCTCAACTGCCGTAAGATCCGCTTCCGGCAAGCAGGAGGGTATAGTTTATCACTAAATACAACAATGTAGGGGGCATAATGTTAGAACAATGGCTGGGACCAAGGATAATCCCGCACCTACTTGCTTCACGTTGGCCAAACAAACGTATTGTGGACTTAGGGGAAATCTTCTCCTTTGCCCAGGAAAAGAGAGATGCCCAAAGGCTGCCCGCACCAAGATGTACCTGACAACAAAACCTGTGAGGAGAGAACCTACCTCCTGAACGCATAGTGAGGAGGAAGGCAGGGATAATGCCACTTTCTGTATACCTTCCCGAGTGTTTGAAGCTTTGAGCCCCTCTGGGGATATTCTCTGCTCGTGTGTTTATAGGAGAGCGCGGAGCCCGATTCGTTTCAAGTTTAGTCCTACCCATAAATGGGACGGTTTTAGTACCCCAGTGAGTTTGTACTGGCATAGGAGGGACGTAGAGAGAAATCTGGTTAGTTATGAGCCACAATAATAGTAAGACGTATACAACGTCCTACTATAAAATGGGGCTTTTGAGGCCATGGAGTGAAGAGCCAAACCTTTGACATTCGGATTGACCGAGTTGCACATATGTGGTGCCATGTGAGAAAGGTATATACAATTCCCTGCACCAACACAAAACAAAATCATACATTTGCTGAAGGAGATTACTGCAACATTTAATCAGGGCGACAATGCCCCTGGCCTGAGAATTTTTGTGTCGCACCTTGGCTAGTTCCTGTGCCACCGGGTGATGCGGTGGGTTATCCCGGTATATCTCTTGCACTGCGTCCATCCAAAACTGCATCCTCATCAGACCAAGGTTCTTCTGGGATACAGAGTCTTTCACCTTTAAAAAATAAAAAAAAAGTTAATGTAACACATATGGAAGCTACAGCAAGTTATATAATAAATGGACATGTTTTACACTCCTGAAGAGCTAACAAATGTCTCAAAGAAGAACAGTCTTATATGGATCGAAATTGAGAAACAGTGTTTGCTACCTGCTTGAAGTAGGGATTAGGCAAGATGGATCACAATCCATGTATGATTTAGGTGCGTACATACATACGCATCTGTACACAACATATTTGCCCAATTATAGAGTGACCCTGAATGCAAGGCGACCATAATATCAGTAGTAGCTGGAAAGAAAATAGTTTGAGAGGATTGAAAATTCACATTTTTTGTTTCTTGCTCCATCTTTCAATACTCATTTTTTAATAGTAATAAACTTGAATGTGTGTCTGTGACTTATATAAACATCAGCACTTATAACAGTGAAAGTTGTGCGTTTCAGTCTTCTAACTTAGGGGTGCGCAAACTTTTCCCTGTGCGCACCCCTGCCTGCTCTCCTCGGCACCTTGCGCGCGCCCCCCCTCAGCCCCGGCATCAAGAGATGGGCGGGGTCATTTGACGCCACGTCGTTGGAAGGGAAGGCAAGTTATTACACTCATCTATTTGAACTGGACTTCATCTTTATTATTGGCAGTAAATAACATGTATTTGTAACCACTGGAGCACGCAACATAGATATATATCTATAGATAGATCTTTTTTTTTTTTTTAACTCACCTCATAAATGAAGTGCTTCAATAGCCCGGACACATGACTAGTTTCTCACACCCATACAGTAGTTGCTCTTAACAACCATTGTGGCCAGGCACTAACTTATTCCCTCGCCTGCTGTCCCTGTAAATCTCCCATCATTACACTTGGATTCAATAACAGAAAAAGTAGGAAGCGCAGTCAATAAAGGGTTGTGATCAAACTCTATATCTTTATTAAATAAACTTGTCTCAGGGATAACCCTCTAGGACAACAACAATATAAAAATCAATACATAAATGATGATTAAAAATTGTGCAGATGAAGTTGGTGTACGGTTACACTTAATGGGTCTCCAGGGGGTTAAAAACGGGAGTAGCCCGATGAATAGTCTTAATCCTGCAAGCTGTGCACTTCCCGGGCAGGTTTAAGTGAAGAGGGGTACCCCAGGGTTCAGACAATGCTCGATACGCTCACCCTTAGTCCACTATTGATCCGTGGTGGTCCTGTAGTCCCTCAGATCACGAAATCCGCTCCGGTGCGCACTGCTTAGATGTGCTGCAGCACGCGATACCACGTAGCCCTCCGGGTGTCCGGGTCTGATGTCACTTCCGGCTGTGACGCACAGACCCTTCCCGGTAGTCTCTGGGCTTCGTCTCTCAGTGCTCCTCCTCCTGATGGTTTCCAATAACCATGTAGACAGGTATAGCAGGTTTGAACAACTGGAGCCCAGCATGTGATGTTATCCGCTCCTCTCCACCGCACTGATAGAAAGCAAACACCCTATTGCTCCTCCTCCTACGCGTTTCACCAAAAGCCTTCGTCAGGGATATCATTACACCATGTGCCATAATGATTTATAGCAAAGTTAATTACAATAGCTCAATTACTCAATTAGTGTCATATTCAACTTTGATGATGGTTAAATAAATCCATTATCCAAACAAACTGGTGCAAATGATATACATGACTGGTTCATGTCACAAAAAGAAAAAATAAAGATTATACAAGAAACATAATATCATAAAAATTGATTACAATATATTAAAAATGTTGATAAAATTATTTTAAAATTGGTGTTTTACAAGAAATAAATAAATACATTCCTTTATAAATAGATTGAAAGCAATCATTACTAAACAATTAAATTCATTGGTAAGTGATATTTATTTTTAATTTTTAATTTAGATAAACAATTGGAACACATTTTATAACTCACAGACATTTTTAAATAAATAGCTTGCTAACTTGATTACAAAATGTCAATACATAAAGTATATTCCTTCATAAATTAATTAGTATTGGTCGTTCTTAAACCATTGAACTCATTGATATGTATTGATCATTATTAATTCAGCTAAACAGTTAAAACACATTTTTAACCCACAAACATTTTCAAATGAATAGCTAACTAACTCAGTTGCGAAAAATCAATGCATAAAATAAATAGTATAGTAAACAATCAATAAAAAAGAGAGAGGATTTAAACCATGTAAAATCTGATAGAGAATAAGAATGATTTCAACCCTTTATCAATAAAAGGTATAGGTGACAAATATCAATTACTGAAAAGCTAAAAGATCTAACTCCTCATTTAGACCCACTGGACTAATCGTTTGTAATTTGAATATCCAGTAGGTCTCCTGTTTCCTAAGTTTTAAAAGTCTGTCACCCCTGATGGTTGTTTGACTAATGTGTTCAATGCCCACAATAGATAATCCTCCTATATCTTTATTATGGGCTGATAAAAAATGGCGTGAAACCCCATGTCCAAGGAAACCTCTCAAAATATTTCTCCTATGCTCAGTAAAACGTTCCTTTAAACTTCTCTTTGTGCGGCCTATATAATAAAGGCAGCATGGACAACTGAGCAGATAAACAACGTATGTTGTATTACAGTTTATAAAATGTTTTATTCTAAATTTTTCTCCTGTTACGTTGGATATAAACTCAGTACACTTATTTTTAATGTGTTTGCAGGTTAGACAATTAGTACGTCCACATTTATAGCAGCCACCTGGGCATGATGGTAACCATGTGGTTTGATCAGTTGCATTCAATTTGGTTTTATTTTGTTTTAAAATAGTGGGGGCTAAAACATTCTTCAGATTTCTTGCTCTTTTAAAAACAATCTCTGGTCTGTTTTGTAATGTTTTACCTATGATTGGATCATTTAATATTATCCCCCAATGTTTCGTGAGAATTTTTTTGATATCATTACAGGCCCCATTGTATTTTGTAATGAATAAACAGTTGTCTCCATCTTTGTGATCTGTGCTAACTAACTGGTCTGATTGTTTAGGGATTTGTTTATCTTGTATCAAGCACACTCTATTTTGTCCCTTTACATTTAAAAGTGCTGCATCAAGTCTATGCTTGCTATACCGTTTTGCTAAAAATTTTGTGTAAAGTGCGTCTGCTTGTTCCATAAAATCCGACTCTTTTGAGCAATTCCTAAAAATTCTTAAAAATTGCCCATAGGGTATATTGTTGATCCAGGCCTTTGAGTGATTGCTAGTCCGCTCTAGATAACTGTTGGCATCAACTTTTTTTAAAAATGTTTTAGTTAAAATTTTGTCCCCCTCACTAAATAAAACTAGATCTAAAAAATTGATGGTGACTGGATGATGCTCATGGGTGAACTGTAGGTCAGACCCGGACACCCGGAGGGCTACGTGGTATCGCGTGCTGCAGCACATCTAAGCAGTGCGCACCGGAGCGGATTTCGTGATCTGAGGGACTACAGGACCACCACGGATCAATAGTGGACTAAGGGTGAGCGTATCGAGCATTGTCTGAACCCTGGGGTACCCCTCTTCACTTAAACCTGCCCGGGAAGTGCACAGCTTGCAGGATTAAGACTATTCATCGGGCTACTCCCGTTTTTAACCCCCTGGAGACCCATTAAGTGTAACCGTACACCAACTTCATCTGCACAATTTTTAATCATCATTTATGTATTGATTTTTATATTGTTGTTGTCCTAGAGGGTTATCCCTGGGACAAGTTTATTTAATAAAGATATAGAGTTTGATCACAACCCTTTATTGACTGCGCTTCCTACTTTTTCTGTTATTGTTTTCATGTTTACATTAGGGACTGGGGGTTCCCTGTTTCAAGAAGCTGCACCATTTTTTGGGTTGTGACTATCTCACTCATATATATATCTTTTTTAGCAAGACCCTATATGCACTGGACTGGTTCATGTCACATGTTTTGTTTTCTATGTTGTTTTATTGCCTATATTCATAGTAACATCCCATTTGGCGCTTTTACAAATTTTTTTTTTGTTTTTTCTTGTATGATTACACTTAGATTGTAAGCTCTTTGGGGCAGGGATTTCCTTTGCTATTGTCTGATCTTATTTGTTGCACTTATTGTATTATAATTCCCCGTACTGTATTGTCTCTTGTAAAACACCAAGTACGACTCTAGGCGCTATATAAATAAGGATATACATACATCAATATATTTGCACGTAGGCCTACATGTTATCCAAGGCAGGGGTGCGCAAACTGGGGGCTCTGCACTTAGAGGCCCCACACTCTTCCCCAAAGCATTTAAATTAAATGCCGCGGGAGCGCATGCGATGCCTCTGTAACTCACTTACCTGGTCTCCGGCGGCTTCGGTCGACGTGACGTCACATGACGTTGTGATGTCAGAAAACGCAGGCGAACAGGTAAAGGAGGGGGCGCGAGCAGGCAGGGGGCTCAGACTTAAAAAAGTGTGCGCACCCCTGATCTAAGGGACCCTGTTTTTGGGGGGGTTCTGGTATCTCAGAAGGATCTACGTCATTACGTGTGGACGCCGATCACGTGAGGAGAACCCGGAAGTGAGAGTCCCAGCCTAACATCGCAGAGAGCAGGTCAGCGCACCGGCTTCCCTACAGGAACTCAACAGCCTTCGGTTCATCATCCTCAACTACCGGACACCACTCCAACTCTATCATACAATGCCCTTGCATGTTGCTTCCCTGTAAATTGCCATTGCCTTCTATCCGATACCTACTACTGTGTACTTCAATATACCAGCACTATTACATCATCTTTGTCCAGTTGTTTATTTACTCTGGTCAATACATCTATTATCTACCATTTATTGAATTTGAAGCCAGCTATCAACAGGCCACGTTTGGGCTTTGTCTGCACTTGTGTAAGTGCATACTCACTGGAAACTGTACTTTTGATCATTATTTCACAGACAGAGTTGCACTATTTGTGTGTTTCTTTTGTTTTTTATTTTTCATGCTTTCAGCGGTTTTCTGCGCTCCCTGATTTCTCTACTATCTCAGAACTGGAAAATGGCATGATAGCAAAAGATACTAAAAAAAACTAGGATTAAGAGATTGGAACTAGTATGTTCCAAAAGCTAAATTTTTTTAAAAAAAAAATAATAATAATAATCACACATACATACACATACATACACATACATACACACACATACATACACACACATACACATACATACCAGCCTGGATGCACATTCTTTTAAATAATAGTATTATGGAGAGGCTCTTTACAATTCTAATACACCTATCCATAAGTCTGCTCTAGCTTGAAGATCTCGTTCTAATGCCCTTTCATTAGACAACATGCAATCTTTACATAGGTTAAAACTTTTGTCTTCACGTGTAAACATGAATTGTGTTGTAGTTGATGTTCTACAGATCATTATGAACCCACATTGTAAGAGAAGCCACTAAGAATCCTCATTCCTCAAAACTCAAAGACCCTGAACAACCAACACAATTGTAAAAACTTGTTCTACTTTAAAGAACCCACTTTTCTGTTTAATCCGGAATTTATTTACAATATTTGAATGGATTTCATGCTCTCAGTCAGAAAGATACAGAAGAACTCTTCCTCTCAATGTTTAGGAATTTGTGCATGCAACCACCACATTGTGGTATAACAGATGAAGTAAAACGATCAAGTTTTAATGTGAGGGGTGTTTCATGTACTTATAGATCCGGGTAACATAATACTGTACCTGCCTGAGACAGTTCTACATTAAATGCCCGAAGTGCAAACGCGGAATTTCGGGATCCTGGAGGCAGCAACAATGTACACAGGAATCCTTCATAGTCACGCTTTCTATACAATAACAAAAATACAAATATAAGTGGGATATTCAGACTGTCATGTTACGGCACCAAAAGCTCAACCCCTTCATTATCTGGGCCCTTCCCCTGCAGGGGTAATTATAGCATCATGTACAGGTAGAATACTGATCTATATCTGCCCCTTCCTCTTCCTGCAGGGGGCAATTACTTTCTCACATACTGGCAGAATACTGCCCCTCTATCACCTCCTACAGGTGGTGAGTGTCATCTCATCATATACAGATTAGCAGAGGGTAATAACCTGCCCCACAGATTAGCAGAGGGTAATAACCTGCCCCACAGATTAGCAGAGGGTAATAACCTGCCCCACAGATTAGCAGAGGGTAATAACCTGCCCCACAGATTAGCAGAGGGTAATAACCTGCCCCACAGATTAGCAGAGGGTAATAACCTGCCCCACAGATTAGCAGAGGGTAATAACCTGCCCCACGGATTAGCAGAGGGTAATAACCTGCCCCACGGATTAGCAGAGAGTAATAACCTGCCCCACGGATTAGCAGAGGGTAATAACCTGCCCCACAGATTAGCAGAGGGTAATAACCTGCCCCACAGATTAGCAGAGGGTAATAACCTGCCCCACAGATTAGCAGAGGGTAATAACCTGCCCCACAGATTAGCAGAGGGTAATAACCTGCCCCACAGATTAGCAGAGGGTATTTACCTGACTATCCAGCTAAAATGCCCCTCAATTAGCCCTGGAGGTATTTCCAGGGGCAGTTATCTCCGCACGTACAGTGAGAGCCCTCCTTACCTGACCAGCTCCAGGCAGTACGCCGCCGACTGCCCGCCGCCGGCCTGGGTATTGCTGGAGGAAGCGGACCGCAGAGGTGACCGCAGCGCGAGCCGGCGCTGCCTGAGCAGCACAGCGCGCGCCGCCATTACACTGGAGGAGCCGCCTCCCTATTGGTGGAGAAGATTGTCACAGAGAGTGCGGCTGCTGCTGGAACGTCACTTCTGCAGCGCCCGTGCTGTTGTTGTCACGTGACGGGAGGTTACCCGTACTCAGCGCGAGCCCAGGTGTCAGCGTTGTATGATCAGTTCTCTGTGCGTGGAAGGAAGAGGTGAGAGAGGTCTGTGTGCATAGTCTGCTGGAGCAGGGCTGCTCATCTCCAGCTCAACAGGTCAGGATATCCCAGCTTCAGCACAGGTATCCAAATCTGAGCCACCTGTGCTGAAGCAGAGAGATCCTGACATCTTGTTGGGGGGAGGAGGGGGCTGGAGTTGAGCCGCCCTATGCTAGTGGATGTAATATCTCTATTTGAAAGATAGCAGTGGATGTGCAAGGGCTGACGATTATATATTTTTTCTATCATCATTGTTATCATTTATTGGTAAAGGTTTCAAAGCCATTCATTCTTTTTTTTTCTTCCTGTCTCTCCGTGTAATACCCATCCTGCAGCCCTTGTTTATTCAGTGCTAGATGAAGACTTCTCCAATGATGGTACAGGTCCTGTAGTTGCAAGCCTCTCTTCCCCACATTGCTCTAACAAAGGATCTGATTTCATCCTCCCATCTTAAGCTGAGTCCCCTGTGCCGCTAACCGTGCTCATGCTTGGAGAGCGGTGACGACACCAACTCCCCAAGCATGAGCAACGGTTGTCCGCGCTATTTCGCAAGTGCGCGCGGGAGGCGCTACAGGCAAGCTAAGCGCAGTTCAAAGTCAGTTTTTCTTTTGTTTACGCAAGTGCCAAGCGTGGGTGAGCGTCCGTGCATGTGCTCTCCGCGTGAGTGGGGACATTAAAATTGAAATAGCCAGAAGCAACCTCGCTCAGCGGCACAGGGGACTCAGCCTTACTTTTGGTCATTTAATCTTCCTTGGAATCCAGTCGCTCTAATCCTGTACTATCGAGGTCCAACAATGGTAATTTCTTGTTGTATATGTCCGGCCCACCTGCCATTTTAATTTCTTCAACCTTATGATGATGTCACAGACTTCGGTATCAACCCCATTCATTCTTTTTCCTGTCTCTTCGGGTAATACCCAGCATACATCTCTCCATACTAATTTGCATTGTCTGAAGCTTCTGAATTATCTTTGCATTTAGGTTCCAGGTTTCACATCACTACGTGAGTACGGGCAAATTGTCTTCTTGAGGCACAGTGGAAAATTATTTGGAAAGATTGTCTTGTTGTCTTGTTTATTCCAAATGCGCTCCAGCCTATTTTCTTTCTGTTATTGATTTCCTTTGAAATGTTTCCATCCATTGATAATTGCTGGCCAAGATTGACACAGTTTTCACCATCTAATTCAATTTATTTAAATGTTTTGTAGAGTTGACGCGTTATTTAAACATCACTTTAGTCTTGCTTAGATTCATATGGAGGCCAACTTTATTACTTGCTTCCACGAGTTGTCTGATTTTGTTGCTGGAAATCTACTTGTGGCAAAAATAGCGATGTCTGCAAATCATAGGTGACCGGTATTAACCATTAGATTTTGATTCCTTGTTCTTCCCAGTTCAGTGTCTTAAACCATTCTGCAAGTGTTGTATTGAAAAGCGGGGTGGTAGAGCATGTTAATTACTCCGGAAAATCACCACTTTTACAACTTGAATGTGCTTCATTGTATCGTTGTAAAAATCGTTGTAAGTGATTTGGAAGTAGACTGATTGGCCTTGAGGTTTTCTTTCTCCCTTTGTGTGTCTGATGATAACTGTGGTGTTGCTCCATTGTTCTCAAATTTTCCTTTTTTTCAAGCAGCATGTGAAGAGTTTGGCAAGAACTTCTTTACTTCTTCCCTAGCTACCAAGATTTCAGCTGTAATTCCATCTTCCCCAGAAGCCTTGCCATTCTTAATGGATTTTATTGTCTGTGCTACTTTTTCTGGAAGGCCGGATGGTACGGTATTGGTGTTTTCTTGCTGTCTGTCAGCTGTATTATGTTGTATGTCATGTCTTATGTATTCTTGCTGAAGTTCTCAGCTGTCTTTATAATAAGGGCAGTGTGTTGATGATTTGCTTCCCAATCATAAGTTGCTGCTTCTAATTGAACCTTTTTGTTATCTTTGATAGTTTTCGCCATATCACAGAAACATTTTTCTTAAATTCAATTACACACTTGCAGATAGACTTGCACAGCTCTGTATATTCATTTTTTTGTTCTTGCTTCAATCCTTCTTGTTTCCTCAATAACTGCTTTGTCTTATCTGATATTTTCTTATCCTGTTTTTTGTTAGCGGTTGCTCCAGTTTGCTACAATCTTCATAAATTTTATAATTGTTTAAGTATCATGCATCCTGAGCATGTGATTTTTCAGCTCTTGTTGAAATTCTTTGCTATTACACTTATGGTTCTTGATTTCTTTTTCTTTCTTTTTTTTTCGTTTTTCTTTCAATTTTGGCATTCAGATGTAATTTGCAGGAAACTATTCAGTAGTAACGTCTCCTGTTAAAATGTAGAAGGACTGTGCATTCTTCAATCACATGTTTTTGTTAGGATACAGTCCATTTCATTCTTGATTCCATTTCCACTCTATGTCCATTTTCTACTTGGACTCTTACTGAAGAATGAATTCATGATGCCAACGTTTTCACATCCTGCCAATTCTACCAATCTGTCTCCATGTTCATTCCTGTTGCTGTAACCATAATTACCAAGTGATGTTTTTACTTTCGGCTGGATACTAATCTCTGTATTGAAATCTCCCATAATTATCTTGAGGTGACACTTTCCTTTGGCTGATTTCATGGTAGAAATATTCCACTTGACTTTGTGTGTTTCTTGATTTTGGGGAATACATTTTTGGATTATTTGAATTTTATATCTCTTTATCAACAGGATGATGATTCTGGATGCTCTTTCTTTTTATCGTTAAAATGTTTTATTGCGTTTTCTATAACAAAACATATTACATTTCAACTTGACCACAAAATACCAGTTTACAGTGATTACAATATTCCTTTACCTTTAACAGTGCACTAAACAGTAAATAATATATTAAAAATTTACATATAGGGATGCGCTTTCCCACTCCATTATTGATAAACGGTGAAGTCTACTCTACTGATTCTTCAATTTTCTGTACCTCTACAATATGATAGGTGTCCACTTTTGAGCTCAATGAGGCCGTCTCTTTTCTTCTTACTTCACGAAGGTCAATGATTCCTCATTTAATGTTTTCAAGCTAGTCTTCTAGTTCTTGCAGTCCTGCTTAACTGTCAAGAGTCCCGAAGTGGTCCCTGTAAGCATGGACACCAACAACCCGAGTCCAACAAATCCAGAAATACATCCCTATGCATTTCATTGCTAATGAGGCGACTTCATCAGGGAATAAATGTGAGTGGTCTGATAGCCCTTAAATAGTCCAATTCTCAATTCGTATCAAAGGATATTTAACCCTTCATATAAGGGATGGAATACCATACAACACAAAAGCAAAAGAAAACCCGCTCGTATATTCATATATTGAAACCAGAGACAGAACATAAAACACAGACAGCTCAGTGCACGTCCAGTGAAACTTATATGCACTGAGCTCTGTCTATGTTTTATGTTCTGTCTCTGGTTTTATATATATTGCCATGCTCAGTAGCACTCCTCTGTGACACTTATATGCTTATATATGTGTTGTGGTTATTTTGGGGGTTCAATAAGAGCTTGCAGGTGTCCTGTATGTTTTACAATTCTTGTTCAGCTGGTCTTAGCTGATTGGAAGGTGGCTCTTCCTATTTTGTTGAAGCTCACTCCCTCCCTCCCACATTGAAGTGGTTAAAAGCTCACTCCATAGCATCTCCCACTCTCAGGGGAACTTGCTTGCTTGCAGTATGATTGTGACACATCTAATACAGAGTGCTTTTCCTGGTAATGTACAGGTTAATAAAAGCTTCAATCAGACTTAGAACTATGCAACTAATTTTGACAGATTTATTATAAATCATTCTTCCTGGTAATGCACAGGTTATTAAGAATTTATATTAGTATTAGGGACCCTTGAGGTGTGGTCTGCCGTGCAGTGGCTCAGGGGCTTACAACACTTTGACCAAAATGTTAAACTAAAAGACCATTTTATTTAATAGATATCTATACATATATATTTAGGCACTGTACCGTGTATACGTTTCACTGGATGAGCACTGAGCTCTGTCTGTGGCCGGGCGCCTGTGTGTCCCCAGTGGCCCGGCGCCTGTGTGTCTCCAGTGGCCCGACGCCTGTGTGTCCCCAGTTTCCAGACGCCTGTGTGTCCCCAGTGGCCCTTATCTGCCGTCACATTCTATGATGAGCAGTGTTTTTTGGTCCGTGTTGTCTCATGTTCTCTAATATTTCCTTTCAGATAAAACCGACCAAATGAGGAAGAAAAGCCCGGCCGGCGACCAGGTTCAGGGGAAGAAGATGAGTGCTGAAGCTGCAGATCGCGAGGCAGCCACTTCCAGCCGCCCCTGTACCCCGCCACAGACATCCTGGTTCGAATTCCTGCTGGAGGACTCGCTGCTGGAAAGCCACCTGCAGAAATCGTGCCCAGGTAACAATGCCCACTGCCGTCTCCGGCAATCTATGCAGTATCCTACATGTGTGGTTTTTAATAAATCCGTTCTGTAGTATCAAATATTTACTGCATCATTTTTTTTATTATTCAACTCAATGCCATTTTTAATGAGTTTTAATATTCTGAACCGCCTTTGATCTCCACTGCCGGGTTTAGCTCCTCCCCAGCAGTGCAAGATCTTTGTAACACTATCCTTTTTGTGATCATTTGTTGCCAATACTCCCTGCAGTTTGAGCTGCAAACTGTAACAATAGATAATGTTACCCTCATAATATAAGGATACATTGTAACTGCTGAGTTACAATGACTGAAGGATTGATTGAAACTGAAAGGCAGCCATTTAGTGAACCCTGTGAAGCAGGATCCTTGCTGATCGATCACAGGAGAACAAATTGATCGGTAGCTTAGGTAATTCGTTTTCAATAAAGGTTATCAAAGGCTGTGTGTATATATATATATATATATATATATATATATATATATTTATATATATATATATATATATATATATATATATATATATATATATATATATATATATATATATATATATATATAGTTACGTGTTGAAACGAGTAGGGACCCAGATGGTACAGACGTCTGACGTTATCACACGCGTGAGTGCCTGCAAGCCGAAGAACAGTTGTATATCACGTGACTGCTGCTCTCTTACTGCTACATGGTAGCTGAGTCAAGCATTGGAATACGAACTGCAGTGGATTTCTGGATTCTATTCTACCATTAACATCCTGGAGGTCTGATTTACTGGGTGTAGACTCCCTGCAGATGAGTACAAAACCATCAGAGAAACCATCTCTGTAAATGCGCATGTCCTAGCTCCTTTTGTGAGTGAGCTACCTCAAATCTTTTTTTTATTCTGGCAATAAATGTTAGACAGATTTATACTATGGAAAATGCGCTTCTCTTTTTTTCTTTTCTAATATAATATAATTATATTTTAGTACTGAGGAATAAACAAAGAACTTATCATCCTTATACATCATTTTGAAGATTTGTATGTATACAAACAATAAACACTGAAACCTATATATATTGATCATTACCAGAGATCACAGCCTATATATACCCTTACATATCCTTGATGTCTGAGTAGGAACTCTAGGCATATATGTTTAGACACGCAATTGAAAGCGTTTGACAAGTCTTACATATTATAATAGCCTTATTTCCCACCTACTCTTCCACGCCACTACGGAGTATTTATATTATTCTATTATTTGTTGTCACTGTATATAGTTATCAACACGTTGTCACTATATTCTTGAATGTAATAAAATGTTATTATTTTATTTCAACTACTGATCCTGATGCCTGACAGCCAATGCAGATATAGTCTCTGCCGGACCACTGTTGTCCTGTATACCTTCGTAATAACATAGAGCGCAACTATTTGGAGGATCTTTTTGGTCCTACTTGGATCAGTACTGTGAATTTCTTAATTACCAGGGTGGGGAAAAGAAAATATAGACAGTCAACCAATTCAGAGTCCCCATTGTAACCGGAAGCAAAAGAGCATTTTCAGGCGTGAAAACGTGTGTGTATATAAATAAATATTTGAGGAGCAGACATTTCCTCTTTGATTTTGTATTCGTTGCACTTATTGTGTGTTATAATTCCCTGTCTCATTTTGTAAAGTGTCGCATACATTGTTGGTGCTATCTATATATGCATGCATGCATACCAAAAGTGGTGCGATTCTGTGCAAATCAAACTGGAATAGATGTACCAAATAAATATTCCTATTGATTTCAGTAGTATTTAAAAAAACAAACCAACAAAAAAAATTGCACCACTTTTGAGATATATATATATATATATATATACACACACACCTCAACCTCGGCTGTGACATACAAATGTATTTAAAGCTGCTGTGGTAAGCATAGTAGGCTGAGACTTGGGAGGGGTTTCATTTCTCTTTGTTACTTTTGTGTGAATTCAGTGTGTTGAACAGGAGTTTGCACAGGCAATGAACCATTTGCTTGACAAACACCATGAATTCAGTTTCTTCATTTCTGTACAAGCAAAACAATTGCATTTTTGCTTTAAACAAAATATTTATTTTTGTAAGGAAACGATGATGTTTAAAAGAGTTTCACATGGATTGTACCTTTTAAAATGGGAAAAAAGTGTATGCTGCAGTTAACACGGTCTCGCCATAATATAAACTCTACTATTCTTTGGAGGGGTGCTGAGGAGGGGACTTGTGGCTGTGTTTCGGTCACTATAGCATTGGTACTGTATATGTAATGAACTTGCACAGCTTCATCTCTGCTTCCAACGTGTTCCCCTCATCAGATCCCCCACCTGTCCAGCTGATTGTCCAGTTTCTGGAGCAGGCTTCCAAACCCACCGTGAACGAGCAGAACATGGTCCAGCCCCCGACCGACAACAAAAGAAACCGCACTCTCAAGCTCCTCGCTCTGAAGGTGGGGGCTCATTTAATGTGGGATCTCGATGTTCTGGAGAAAAGGTACGGGCATGGGAGCAGAGGCGCAGGCTCATTCTTCTCAAAGAAGTGATGCTAGAGCGTGTAATAACATTGGCTGCATTCCAATCTCCAAAGGAAGATGTGGTCAGTGTTACAAGAGACTCCACTAGTCTTCTAACTCAGGGGAGCTCCACTCCAGTCCTCAAGCCTCCACCCCCCCATCCCCCAACAGGTCAGGTTTTCAAGATATCCCAGCTTCAGCATAGGTGGCTCAATCGGAGGCTCATTCTTCTCAGTCGAAGATTGAGCTGAAGCAGGGAATGATTGAGCCACCTGTGCAGAAGCTGGGAAATCCTGAAAACCCGACCTGTTGGGGGGGAGCTTGAGAACTGCAGTGGAGCTCCCCTGTTCTAACTGAAGACTGAGGAATTGTTTGTGCTTTTTTCACGTTAGAAGTGATCTAGAACCATGATCTTCTATCGCTGCTTTCCTCTATTTCTCATTTAGCGCTCTCTCGTCTGGTTGACTTTTCATTCCTAGGGTGATCTGGTTATTGTCAGTAACCTTCCAGCCACTGAAAGTTGGAATCTGTGCCCTTTCATGTAAAGGTGTCTGGGAAGGACACAGCGGTTGTATTGTGTTATTCTGGGTCATCAGCAACTCCTAGCAAACAAACCTGCAAAAGAAGCTGAAAGAATCATTTGGGAGAAAACTCCTCAAGCGGCTTTGGTTATCTGCTGGTCTAATAGTGCCTTATTTCAGTAATACATTACTGTTTGTGTTCTAATGCTTCACCACATCACCTGCCCGCTGGAACTTCTACCTGCATTCCGTCTGTGTACTCCACCACCAACCTTAATACTGCATGATTGATTCATCCTTTCAGTCATCCAAGCATTGACCATGCATGAAATCTCTAGAAACGTGTTGGGGGTCTGTTCTCCAGCAACGTGTTGGGGGTCTGTTCTCCAGAAACATGTTGGGGGTCTGTTCTCCAGCAACGTGTTGTGGGTCTGTTCTCCAGAAACGTGTTGGGGGTCTGTTCTCCAGAAACGTGTTGGGGGTCTGTTCTCCAGAAACGTGTTGGGGGTCTGTTCTCCAGAAACGTGTTGGGGGTCTGTTCTCCAGAAACGTGTTGGGGGTCTGTTCTCCAGATGGAGAAGATGAGTTCAGAACTTTCCTTGGGACTGAAACGCCATGTGTTCGGTCAGACTCATTTGATTCCATGAACGTAAGCTCTTGATAAACTATATACTATAATAAACACTCTTTAAAAGGCTTCTTTGGCCTAAGTTTGCCAGTGGCAATGATGGATACATCAGGTGATTGGTGCCTTTTTTTATTATTATTATTATTATATCTGAAAATGTAGAAGACTTGGGAAGCTTTGATATTTTCTGGCTAGTCCCTTTTGTGTGATGACCCCCTCTAATAACGCGCCCGAGATCAGATGTATTGTAAGAAACCCCAACCCTCTCTAATAGCGCGTCTGACATCAGATGCATTGTAAGAAACCCCAACCCTCTCTAATAGCGCGTCTGACATCAGATGCATTGTAAGGAACCCCAACCCTCTCTAATAGCGCGTCTGACATCAGATGCATTGTAAGGATCCCCAACCCTCTCTAAAAGCGCGTCTGAGATCAGATGCATTGTAAGGATCCCCAACCCTCTCTAATAGCGCGCCTGAGATCAGCTGCATTGTAAGGATCCCCAACCCTCTCTAAAAGCGCGTCTGAGATCAGATGCATTGTAAGGATCCCCAACCCTCTCTAATAGCGCGTCTGAGATCAGATGCATTGTAAGGATCCCCAACCCTCTCTAATAGCGCGTCTGACATCAGATGCATTGTAAGGATCCCCAACCCTCTCTAAAAGCGCGTCTGAGATCAGATGCATTGTAAGGAACCCCAACCCTCTCTAATAGCGCGTCTGAGATCAGCTGCATTGTAAGGATCCCCAACCCTCTCTAAAAGCGCGTCTGAGATCAGATGCATTGTAAGGAACCCCAACCCTCTCTAATAGCGCGTCTGAGATCAGCTGCATTGTAAATTCTTTTGTATTTGGTACAATTTTCAAATGAGCTGAAACTTGCAGGGAACCCTTTAGGGGATTCCTAGTAACCCCTGTAGAAAAATACTGGCTTAGACAGATTGTCGAGCGCTGGCAGTCACAAGTATTTTGTGCACAAGAGACCTCACATGTAAACTTTTTTTTTTTTGTTTGCATCAGTGAGCTTTTCTGATTCATCACAATCACGATTCTCATACCATACCTGGGCTTATTTCCAGCCCTGGCTGTACACTCCAACTAGTGCTTCATTGGAAATCTAGTTTTATTCATAATTAATACTGTACTTTGTTTGTGTAACTGTTTCTTTTCTTCTAGATATTAATAGATTACTCGGCTCTAATGATATTTTAAAAACTGATTGTAATTCGATCCCAGTGACGGGAAACCACTGTCTGCTAGTGCCATACAATATGCATATACATTTCTGTTTTTTCTTGCTAACTGCAAGCACAGCATTGGTGCTATTTACAGAGTCCTAGTCCGTGCAATCATGGCATGTTTCCTTGACATGTATGTATTTATTTTAGTTTATCAGTTCCTGTCCTGAATATGCTACTGAACGAACTCCTGTGTGTGAGCAAAGTCCCTCCAGGAACAAAGCATGTGGATCTGGACCTATCCAGCTTGCCCCCAACCACTGCCATGGCTGTCTTACTGTACAACAGATGGTAAGGTTCACACCAGGCTTATCAATGAAATCATATAAAAAGCAAGTGACACCGTATAATAAGTGTGTGTTTGTGAAATATATTCATGCAGTTTGTACACATGTAAAAATAAAAATGTGTGTATCTCTGCCCACTCTCCCGTCTTTTCCCCTTCTTCCCATTCTCACCCTACTCCCACTCTCCCTCCCCTCTTCGACCACTGTCCCTTCCCTCTTCTCCCACTCTCCCCTCCCTCCCCTCCCACTCTCCCCTCCCTCCCCTCTTCTCCCACTCTCCCCTCCCTCCCTCCCCTCTTCTCCCACTCTCCCCTCCCTGCCCTCTTCTCCCACTCTCACCTCCCTCCCCTCTTCTCCCTCCCCCCACTCTCCTCCCCCCACTCTCCCCTCTTCTCCCACTCTCCTCCCCCCATTCTCCGCTCTTCTCCCACTTTCCTCCCCCCATTCTCCGCTCTTCTCCCACTCTCCCCTCTTCTCCCACCATCCCTCTCCTGCTCTCCTCCCCCCACCATCCCTCTCCCCTCTGCTCCCTCCATCACATTGTATTTCAGATTTAATCAACGTTTCGGCTCTCTGATATGCATATATAATGTTGACCGTATAGTTCAATTTTTCTTTCATCCTCCCCCATATTTGAAGTTTATATTCAAGTTTTGTCCAGAAAAAAAATAATAATAATCAGTGCACCTAACATTGGGGAATCTCTGAATCAAAACCTTCCTGCTAGGGTTCATAGTGACGAGGGCTTTGCTAGAATGCACTTCCGAGTTTACATAGGAGGACATATTTTTAATGTTTCTACCCTACTTGAAAAAGAGCAATGTGGTCTTCCTTAGCGCTGTGTGTCTCATTACACTTCCAGCCTTCCACTGCTCCATCATAAAGGCTATGGGGCCTGTTCAGGAAGCTTGGATAAGTCGCTAACGCCGTGCGATGGCTCCATAAAGACCCAAACTCACATTTTTTTGCCAGCAACTGCTGTTCAGGTCGCTTTGATATGCACATTGCACCTTAAACCTGCATATTGTGTTTCCGATCGGGTCCGCGATGTGCATATGAAGGAGTATAATTTATTTTTACTACGCAGGATCGAAGCAGGGACTCTACGGAGCTGAAATAAACGCGGGTCAGCGCCTGAAACACTCTGCTTCAATCGTATGTAATAACATTACGGACCAGCTTCATGATCCTGGTGGCAAACCGCTAAGGTAATGAAGGGGTTAAGTAGCAGTAACCGGTTTGTTGCTGGTAGAGGGGGTGGGTGAAGCTTGTAGTTACGCCAGGGAAAGTGTTTAGGCCTCCTGAGAGAGTTGCAGAAGTGGTTAACCCCTGCGTTACCTTAACGGTAGCAGTTACTACCGCTAAGGTAATGAAGGGGCTAACCCCTCCCACCCAGGAGGCCTAAACACCCACCCCAGGCCAAATACCACCTTCATAGTTGTCCCAGGGTGGATGGTTAGGCCTCCTAGAAGGGGTTATCCTCTCCCTTACCTTTGCGGTTATAACTGTTAAGGAGGCGTTAACCCGTCCCCCAAGACCTAGCCACCCACCCATAAGCATCTATAACCTTCACCCACTCTCTACCCCCACAAACCGGGTACTGCCATTTAACCCTTTCATTGCCTTTAGTGGTTAGCCACTATGGTAATGATGCGCTGTTTTTATTTTAATTTTATTAACATAGTATTGAAGCAGGGGGTCTCCGGACCTGAACCGCATTAATTTCCGGTCCAGGAACCCCCTGCTTCCTGAGATACAGGTGCCAGTAACTCTTGCAAGTTTAAATGTCCCGTGTCACTGCCTGCGATCGCCTCTAAGAGCTTTCCAGGGAGACGCAGCTTCTCTCTGCACAGCTCTTCCAGCCTGGAGGGAAATTGTACAGGCGTATCGCTTGAAAAGCTAAGTCAGCGCTTATAGTAGCGGCGACGTGCTTGCGACCGCTTCCGTCGCTATAAGCGAAAGCTGTATTTGGTGCAGGAGACCTTGGGAGGGCATGGCAGAGGCGTGGCCGTGAGCGGTTTGCCCTCATTGGCTGAACAGCTCACGCAATGCTGACATCACACTGCCGTCGCTGGCCAAGACAAAAATCCTTGGCTTCAGCGATTTCGGTCGCCATGCTGCTGCGCAGCGCGGTCGCGCCTACTATTGGCACCCGCGACAGACTTCAAGTACTTGTGAAGGCGCTGCGTGCCATCTCCAGTACTATAAGCACAGCCTAATTCCATCTCGTGTGGTATGTAATTGTACCAAGCGATATATCTCACCGAATACCGTTTTTTCACAAAACTCGTGCCGTTCGGTAGGAACATGCAAACACGTTCGATGTTGCATTGATGACATTGAAGGTACCGGAATAGTCCCCTATGAGTGAAGGGGGGAAGGTCTGCAGAGCCTCACCATGCCTTTTATGTATTTCTTTTGTACATAGCACATCCCTTCTGTCCTTTATGCTGCATTTAAAGCAATGGGAGAATCTGTTACCACACTGCTGTTATTTTGTATAGTTTCAAAACTAGTAGAGGATATTCTGGTCACGCAGTAAGTGAGCGGGTACAACTTTTTGACGTTGTGTTGAGTTCTGGTAATCATGTTGATCCTGGAGACATGTCGAACAATTGCAGGTTGTTATACAGTTCCTTTTACAGGAGTTGGAAACGTGAAAGAACTTTTAATTACTCTATTTGTAGTCTTTTTATTTTTATTTTTTATCCAAGTAGAAGGAGCTGTAACTATTTAAAGGTATGTTTATTTTCCTGGCATATGCCAACATTATCCAAGATAAAAAAAGACAGGTACACATAAAGTGGACCAACTAGGTGCTCAAGAAGTGTATATCAGTTGCTGAAGAATAGCCAATTCCATTATGTATATTGTGGGTCTTTAGGCAGAGCTTACCTGGTGATGACAGTCTCTTACAATAACTTGGCTCCCCCGGAGCACTATGATATAAATATTGCGGGACTCACCCAGGTGTAGCCGTCGATGCCGTGCCCGTGACAGTCTTCTTGATATAAAGCACCGCCAGCCCTCGAACGACTCGTCCGTCGTGAGGGCGGTCTATGACCGGCGGTGGGGTGATGTTCGGCTGATCCAGCAACCCGGCTTGCGACCGGGAGCAACAGATGAATGGAAGCACCTCGTGGAGGAGAAGGACGCGATGCACCGCCGTGCAAACAGAGTGAAGGCTGGTCAGGTGACTTCAAAAAACTTTATTGCTACAAGTGTAGAGCTAGCAGATAGTTTGACGCGTTTCAGCCGATTGGCCTTTGTCAAAAATTGACAAAGGCCAATCGGCTGAAACGCATCAAAGTATCTGCTAGCTCTACACTTGTAGCAATAAAGTTTTTTGAAGTCACCTGACCAGCCTTCACTCTGTTTGCACGGCGGTGCATCGCGTCCTTCTCCACGAGGTGCTTCCATTATCCAAGATAAGAATGCACCGTTTAATATTTTTTGTGAATGTGTACGCTCGAAGGAAGTTGTAAGGTTTGGAAATGCTATGTACACCTAAGGCCGCGCTTATAGTGCCGGCGACGCGCCCCGACGACGTCGCCACCAGCGAAAGTTATAAAAAAAAAATGTAGCGACTGTCGCCAGTGACGTCACTAAAGGGGACGGGCCATGTAATTTGGTTGGTTTAGAGACAGTCACATGTGGCGAATGTCTCTAAAAATCAAATTTAGCTGGCTTCCAAATTTTCCGTCGCAATCGCGCTTACTATAAGCGCTTGCAACGGAGTCAATTGATTTTTTGTTTTGGAACGCCGTCGCAAGACACTATAAGCACAGCCATAGTCTCGTCTATGAAGAAATGTAATGTTGATCTCCTGAAAGGTATCAACATACATTCAATCTGCATTTGTAAATAATCCCGTCGTTCAAGTGATCCTTTTTGGCATCTTCAGTTTACTCGCACAAGTGGAGATCAGGTACAAATGGGACAAAAGGGAGTATTGAGACTTGATCCTTCTGTCCTGCTCGCAAACCAGCGTTTGGGAAAGTCCACATTTGTTTTAGACGTGTTTTAACCTCTTGTGCCTTTTTGAAATGGTGGTCACTTGTAGAAAAAATGTTATAAACAAGTTGGCGCAATTGATGTGTGGGTATGATGGTTGTTTACTACTTTGTATGTCTATGATCACCATGTCAGTACTGCAATATAGATATTGCTTTAGGGTAAAGGTAGAGATGAGTTAAACAGAAGTAATCACCGCAGCTGTTTGGCACTAAACAAACAAGACTATTGTTTTATGTTGACTTTTCTAACCAATTTACTGTAATCCCTGTAGCAAATGCAGAAATATCTGACTGCATATGTTTTTGTAGTAAATAGGAAACCATAAAATAATAGGAATTTCTTTTCTGTTCCAGGGCCATCAGGACCATTGTGCAAAGCAGCTTTCCTGTGAAGCCTGTAAAGCAAGGCCCACCACAACTAAATGTGTAAGTCATGGGTTCTAAAACTTTCTTATATATAGGTCATGAGTTCTGAAATATATGTACACAAAACATGGTGAGGAAGTCTATCACAGATGATAAAAGCTTAAATTAAAATCAGCAATGGCACAAGGCAGGGCTGCCCATTATCTCCCCTGCTTTTTGCGTTAACAATTGAGCCGCTTGCAATTAAAATTAGGAAAAATCCTAATATACAAGTTATTAAGATCGGCCAGGAAAATGTCAAATTATCTCTGTTTGCCGACAATATTATTTTGACAGTCTCTAACACCCTGACCTCTCTTCCCATGTTACAAGAAGAGCTTTCTAGGTTTGGTTCGTGTTCAGGCTATAAAATTAATTCGGCCAAGTCAGAGGCACTAAATTTAACTTTATCAGATATTGAGGTAAAAATAATCAAATTAAACTTCAATTATCACTGGAATAATGTAAGATTTGAACTATTCAGGGATCTTTCTCACAAAAAACTAGCAATCTCTTTATAAATATAATTACCCAGAGCTTTTCACAAGAATTAAATGGGATCTTTTATTATGGAATGGTCACCAAATCTCCAGGATGGGCCGTATTATATCAGTCAATATGAATGTCCTCCCGAAACTGCTTTACTGTTCTCAGACACTACCGGTCGCTATCCCGATAAAAATATATATGGGATTTACAGAATAAAATCATGCAGTTTATATGGGGTAACAAAAGACCAAGAGGGGCGAGATCAGTTCTGCTCGCACCCAGAGAAAGAGGGGGTCTGGCGGTCCCTGATGTTAGGAATATTATTTAGCTTCCCATTTAAAACATATAATTTTTTTGGCATTCTCTGGAAAATCAGTGCAGGTGGGTAGATTTAGAAAATATATTTAATCGCTCCGTGGCTCTCCCGGCCCTTCTGTGGAATAATAAGCCAACAAAATGTTCTAGACTAGACTTTTTTGGTTCGGCGGTAATAACATTTCTCTTAAAATTTGGCATGGGGTCAAATCAGCTATTTTCAGCTCCCTCGAGATGTACCCCTATTTTTGACAACCCAGACTTTGGTCCGGGCTGGTTTACTGGTACTTTTGATTTATAGAAGACTAAAAATGTTAGATATGGGGGATATGCTTTTGAATGGTAAATTGTTACATTTCTTCCTTTTTTTTTTTGTCAGAAATACTCTTTCACGGGTGCTGAGGTGCTCAGATTTTTACAAGTTTCCCATTATCTTAGGCAGTTGTCTGGGTCTTTCCCAGAGTGTTCTGTATTCAAAGAATTATGTAGAAAAATAAACTATCAGTGGGGTCTTATCTCAACATTGTACCAAGTTTTTCTCTCTCGGGAATTTAACGCTCCCTGCACACACCGTTATATGGATCAATGGGCCCATGTTTTTCAGGCAGAGATTTCTTGGGAAGATTGGCAAGATATTTGGGTCAATGCAACGAATACATCATTATGCACAATATGTAAAGAGAATATCTATAAAGTTATGTTCAGATAATATCTGACGCCTCAGAGTTTGAGGCCGATTTATTCAGGGACCACGAATCTTTGCTGTAGAGGTTGCGGTGGTGTCGGGGATATGGCCAATATCTGGTGATTTTGCCCCAAAATAAAGATATTTTGGGGAATAGTGCAGAATTTGCTACGAGAAATAATTGGGATCAGAATCCCCCTAGACCCGCTTATAATGGTCCTGGGTAAGCCGTTAGATATTTTAAACCAAAATACTGTATATCTAAATTATTGTTACACATTCTGACTGCGGCGAGACGTGCAATCGCAGGGGCCTGGAAAAAGTCCCAACCCCCCTCCAGGAGAGAGATTATCTCGAATGAGGTGCAATCTATGGAAAGACTAACAGCCTATGTGAGACATAACTCAAGAAGATTTCAAAAAGTTTGGGAGCCCTGGTACTCTAGGGGGAATACGTGAATCTTTGAGTTACTGAGGGCTGTATTTTCTCTCAGAGAGTTGGTTACTCTGTATAATGTGTGGAGATGTGGTTGTCTAGCGTTGTCATATATTATATTTTTTTGATACCTGTGTTAAAATTGTGGTACCTTCCCCCTTCTCCCCCGCCCCTTTTTTCTTTTTCTGTATCCCTTTCCCTATGTTTTTTATAAAAACTCAAATAAAAAGTACGTTTAAAAAAAAAAAAAAAAGATGCTTAAAGAAGACAAAGCAGCAACTTATGATTGGGAAGAAGCGAATCATTGTACTCAAACAAGACGATGGATCAACAATAAGGCTGTGCACTTTTAAAGAGAGTTGAGGACTTCTACTTGATTTGTGCGAGAACACAGATGACACAAGACATAATCCAGTTGAAGAAGTGCGAGATGAAACCACCACTGATGTTACCATGTGCTTTTTAAGAAGTAGCAAAGGCAATAATATCCGTGAAGAATGGGAAGGCTCCCAGGAAAGATGGAATTGCAACATTTACGAGAATGCCACATCAGCCATTAGATTACACGGATATCCAAGCAAGATAAGGGTCCGCAAAGGAGTGCAACTGGGAGACACCAGGTCACCGAAGCTTTTCACATTAACCGTAGAATTGTTCAAGACATTGGATTGGGAGAAAAAAGCAATCAAAATCAATGGTGAATACGTGAGTCACCTGCAATTTGCCAATGACATTATTTTTGCCATAAGTCCAGAAGACCTCCGTATGAATCTCTGCAACACCAAAGGGATGTTCAACAAATGTGCCAACTCTGCAGATAAATCGAAGTTAAGTTAACGGAATAGAAGTAGAAGACTGTGTACCTTGACCAGCAAGGAACAATGGATGGGAACCTTTTGAATGAAGTTAACGGGAGAATGAAAATGGGATGGGGCGCATTTGGAAGAAACAACAATCCTTTCAAAGGAACTTTTCACTGTGCCTCGTATGTTTTTGACCAGTGTACTCTGCTGTCAAACTTAGACCGTAAATGAGAAGATGATTCAGTAGCTTGAGACAACTCAAAGTATGAAGAGATGTATGCTGGGTATTACCTGATGAACCAGGAAATAGAATAAATAGTTCGAAAACCAAACAGGTCTGTGACCTCATCACATGGGGGGGGAAATTAAATCGCAGTGGGCCGGACATATTGCAAGCAGAAATTACCATCGTTGGGCAATGATGGCACTCCAAGGGAAATCAAAATACCAAGTGTACGACTTGGAAGCTACATTGAGGGATGCCTCTTTGGTGGCGCAGCAGGCACAGCTATCATTACTATGCTGACTATTACTTTGTGTATACATGGTTGCAGGAGTTAGCAGGGGGAAAAGGGGGAGAAACAATTGCTTGTAAAAACAACCTGAACACAGGGATTTCAGAAATTAAAGGGGCGGTGGACACCTTTTTTGAGCGCCAACAGTTCCGATTCCCATAAGTTTAGTTTTGTTCATGGTTATACTGTATTAAACTCAGTTTTCGAAATCGGAATATTTTTGTTTCCTCGTAACAGTACATAATGATAAAAAGAATGTTGCCCTTAGAGGAGTTAGCCCTGTAAGTAGCTCATTCTTCTGCCCTGAAAGGGGCTAATTTAAAAGGACTAGGTAATGCTGGTTGGATATTTGAAATTCATAAGTGGGTGCTTGATGTGGCCCCATGTTACTAAATGCAGAGTTTGTAAAATCTAAACAAGTAGTACAAAAAATCCAAATGTTTCCAATACCATGCAGGCCCTTGTGGAGTTTCAGTTAATTTAGCAAATGATGGCTTTTCACAGTCGCCTTGTTTTTTTGTTTTATTTTCTTAGAGGCAGTCTAAAAAAAAAAATGTTGTTTTAATATATGCAGTATTTACTTACCTTTTTTGAAACCTGATTACGTAAGCTGTCGATCGATTTTGTTCTCCTGTGATTGATCAGCAAAATTCTGTTTCCCAGGGTTCACTAAATGGCTGCCTTTCAGTTTCAACTAATCCTTCAGTCAGTGTAACTCAGCAGCTACAGTGTTTTCTTATATTACAACGGTAACATTATCTATTGTTACAGTTTGCAGCTCAAACTGCTGGGAATATTGACAACAAATGATCATAAATAGGAAAATGTTACAAAGCTCTTGCACTGCTGGGGAGATGGGCTACAGCCTGCTCTAGAAATCAAAGGATGCTCAGCATAAGTCATTAAAAAAGGCATTAGCAGTTTAATTTTTAAATAAAAAAAATGTACTAAGTATTATTTAATACTACAGAACTGATTTATTTATTTTTAAAAACACACACGATTGCTCCTCTCCACTGTTGAATAGGTTTACAAGATGCTGTGAAGCGTGACTGTTTGGCTTTTTATATTCTAAAGTATTTCTGTTCTGTTTTTGCTTTTCCAGAATGAATCAAGTTCAACAGGAGAAAGAGCTCACTGATAATATTTTAAAAGTGGTAGGTTGCTTTTATTTAGTATTATTCAACACATCCAGTAGGAGTGAGACATTGGTCAACGAGAAGCGAAGCAGAGACCATCATGTACAACCTGCACTCTGCTGGTTTAGAGAAGCCCATACACCATGCTCTTCCCATTGGAGCTACAGTGACTCCCAAGATTATCAGTTCCATGAAAGGCAGGATCCTATTAATAATAACATGTTCTTGTATAGCGCTACTAGTTTTACATAGTGCTTTATAGAGACATTTTGCAGGCACAGGTCCCTGCCCCGTGGAGCTTACAATCTATTTTTTGGTGCCTGAGGCACAGGGAGATAAAGTTACTTGCCAAACGTCACAAGGAGCTGACACCGGGAATTGAACTAGGTTCCCCTTGCTTCAAACTCCGTGCCATTCAGTGTCGTTACTCACTGAGCCGCTCCTCCTTTGGACAATGAAGAGTCTACAATGAATGACTCCATACTGCTGTAGGCTGCTGCATGTCTAATACAGAGCAGGGGGGGTGTCTTCTCTTAAAGACCTTCTTCTTTTTTTTTTTTTTTTAAATGACCCTGTGTTGCCGTCCTCTTTGAGAAATCCTCAGCCCTTAAGAGGGGGGGAAATGCAACGTCTGTACCTGAAGTAAATTAACTTGACATTTCTTTTGCAGTGTGCAGTTGATTTTGGGGTTTTCATTGTAGCGCAGAAAAGAAAAGGGCAGGGTGCAGAGTGAGAGGTCCTACCAACACCCGGTTACAATGCAAAACTGGAGGTGACCAGTGTGGTTTGCTTATGAAAGAAGAAATACGTTGCTTTGGAAGTAGTTGTTTTTGCATCTGTGTGACAGGATATAGGGACAGCAGAGCGTAACTGACTTAGGCCCGTGTTTTATATTGTATTGTATGTCTTTATTTATATAGCGCCATTAATGTACATAGCGCTTCACAGTAGTAATACATGTGATAATCGAATAAATAACAGATAATATAAATAACAGATCATGGGAATAAGTGCTTTAGACATAAAAGTAACATTAAGGAAGAGGATATGCGGTTAAGCAGTGTCCCATACAGCAGAAAAGTTTAGTCCCATTCATTTGAATGGAGCTGACCTCACCGCATATTCTGTAGAGTAGGGGCCTTTTAGTCTCTTGTGTTTGATATACTTTAAACAAGCGGTACTGTCTATGGGGAGTATTTTTTTTTTTTTTATATATATAACTTGAATTTTTATTGATGTAAAGTACAGGAACAAATTATACCGTAGCAGTGACATATGCAGTGAAAATTAAATGTGAATCAAAATGCATTTATGAACATATTACATAGCGGTACGAATGACAACATAGGACAAGACTAGACTGACTGAGACAACATCTAGCTCACGGTGTATCGGTTGCTAACTTATTTATAGCATATATATAGCGTGCTACCTGAAGGTGTGGGGTGGGAAAGACATGGTGGGGGGGAAGAGAGTAGGAGGGTGGGATGGGTGAGCCAGCCTATGTGGAGTCTTCTAAGGCTTCTCAAATCTATATTTTAACCCTTCCTGTGCCAGAAGACAGTAGCGGCACACTAGCGCCGCCGGTCTTCCCGGATCACGACCATGTGACTACCTGGGGTAGCAATCACGCGGTCGTGATGGCTGTGGAGCGCCTTCATCTTTCGTTCCGATCGAGTTCACCGCCCCGATGGATTTCCCCGTGGACAACGAACCAACTTCATACGACGTTCCCAGAAGTGCCGCCCCTTGTGACGTCTAGGAAATGTTTCCATTACAGCTTTACTGAGGAAAAAAAATATATATATATATATAGCAACTGTAAATATTACTGTATGTTCATTTGCATGTCTTAGACAGGTCTGCAACCCTGTCTTTCCCCATTGTCACCCAGCATACAGCGCTTCCACTGCAGCAAAGGATTCTGGGAAATGACATGCAAATGAGCACTCAGTGCCACCTTTTGTCCTTAAGCCAATGCATGCTGTTTTAAACACAGCTTTTAAACAGAGGCTGGAATGAGATGCAAAGCCATTAGACCTACTCACATACATGTTTCAACCTTGATGGGTATCATCAGTGTGAGGCTGGTCTTAATGGCAAAGCAGGTTTGAGACTAGACTAGGTAATCACCACTGTCATTAAGGTTATGGTGGGTAAAAAAAGTGACAAAAACCCTCCACAGTAAAGCATAAAGCAACTGTAAATATTACTGTATGTTCATTTGCATGTCTTAGACAGGTCTGCAACCCTGTCTTTCCCCATTGTCACCCAGCATACAGCGCTTCCACTGCAGCAAAGGATTCTGGGAAATGACATGCAAATGAGCACTCAGTGCCACCTTTTGTCTCAAGCTCGTATTACACAAGCCAATCCTTAAGCCAATGCATGCTGTTTTAAACACAGCTTTTAAACAGAGGCTGGAATGAGATGCAAAGCCATTAGACCTACTCACATACATGTTTCAACCTTGATGGGTATCATCAGTGTGAGGCTGGTCTTAATGGCAAAGCAGGTTTGAGACTAGACTAGGTAATCACCACTGTCATTAAGGTTATGGTGGGTAAAAAAAGTGACAAAAACCCTCCACAGTAAAGCATAAAGCAACTGTAAATATTACTGTATGTTCATTTGCATGTCTTAGACAAGTCTGCAACCCATATATATACATATATATCATACATTTTAAGTTATGGTGGGAGAAAAAAGCGACAGAAAACCTCCACCGTTATTATGTAGCCAATAAAGGATATCACTTGTGAGCACATTCACATGTCTTAGACAGGTCTGCAACCCTGCCTTTCAACCATTATCACCTCGCATACAGTGCTCCCGCTGCAGTAAGGGTCTGTACTTGCTTTTCTAGTCCCATGCTGTGTTTAAAAGCTGTGTGAACGGCGATACAACTTAAATGGGCTCCATGTGAATGGATATTCCAGGCGAAAGGTGACACATTGTGTGCTCATTTTCATGTCATTTCCCAGAATCCCTTGCTGCAGTGGGAGCACTGTATGCGAGGTGATAATGGTTGAAAGGCAGGGTTATTCTTTATTGGCTGTACGCTAACGGTGGAGGTTTTTGTTGCCTTTTTCACACACCATAACTTTAAAATGTGCGTGTATATATATATATATATATATTCTCAAAAGGATTTTTTTTGGCAGTGATCAGATAACACTTCTAATTAGGTGATAAAACATTTAGACGAAGTGTATATCTTGTAGTGATTTTGCCCTATAGATAGACCGTGTCTGTATTTTCGTTTGTTGAATTACACTGCAGTTTCTTGTACATTTCTAAAATTGGCATTTAGATAAATGCGTGTTGATTTTGGTTTTTTTTGCAGCTAAGGGAGCAGGCAGATGATTCCATCACAGTGCTAGAAGAAGCTCTGAAATTAAAGAAAGATTTCTACGTTCATACCATGAGAACCTTGGATCTATTGGCTGCTGAGCCCGGCATGATTAATGGGGAAACTGGGAGTTCAACAGCAGGATTAAAAATTAGTTCAGAAGAAATGCACTGCCAGGTCAGAGAGTAAAGCACAGGTTTTTCTGCTGTAATCTTGGCATTTTAGGGGTAAGATGAGCTCTAAAGTAAAAAGAAACAAAAGCTGCTCCAGTGGAAAGTTTATACTCGTTTCACACCAGTGGTGCTCAAACCTCTCCTCGGGGACCTCCAACCACAGCACGCTTTAGGAATAACCAATATTATTATTATTGCACTTGCACATGGAAAGAATGTTGGGTGGTCGGTCTGAGTCTGGGTGCTGAGGATAGGTTTGAGAAATTATGCTTTCCACAGTTGGGAGAATGATTGGAGGGGGGGACTAATGTGCGTGTTTACAGTTACTTAAATCTTCTTGACTATTTGAACGTTTCAATATTTCTGTGTAAAGATAGAATTAGGTATAAAGACAAATAGAATCTATATTAACGGTATCATTTGTTGTAATTCTGCATTAAATTGCTACTTCAATATAGATTTCCTTTACCTCCCCACGGCAGCCTATACAAATGGGCCAAGCTCTTCCTCTTTGTTGAGGGAAGGACAAAAAAAAACCTGCTAGGCAGGTATAAAACAGGACCACCCTTCTTCCTGCTTCAGATATATAACTTGCCAAGCTGCACACAAAAGGGGTCACAGAACAAACAATATGTATTTAGGGATTGGTAAATTGGGTCTCTCTCTCTTCCTCTCTCTCTCTTCCTCTCTCTCTCTTTCTCTCTCTCTTTCTCTCTCTTCCTCTCTCTCTCTCTCTCTTCATTTTATATGGAGTTTGGAATCTCTGAATTTGCTTCGGGACACTTGCTTGTCCTTTTTTTCACCTGTAACCTTGAGATGACCATCATGGGAATATTCTTTCCCCTTTCTCATTGTTTTGCAGGTGTGCTATGACTTGGGCACGCTTTATTTCCAGCAAGGGTCCACAAACCCGCAGTGTTATGAGAAAGCCAGAGACCATTTCTTTCAGACTGAACAACTGGTTTCCAAGGTAAGTTTTTAACTTTTTAGGACAACAGAAGAGCGCAACTTTAAATACACGTGGTGCAATGCAAAAAAAAATGTATCTGAGATTGAAATCCTGTCTCCCTGCAGCCCGGGTATATCTCTCTCACCCAGAGAGAAAAGAAACGTCCAAAACCGCCTATAGCGCAAAAGGAAAAATAAAAACCAGAGGGGGATCTGTGCAAAAAAGGGAGAATTCCCCACTCCAAACTCACTCCCAAGATGTCTTCTTGATGTAGATATGTAAAAATAGATAGGTGGGTCTGACTCTTGGATAACGCCTCCGTAACCCAAACTGCGACCTCGGATCGAGCTCTTGAGCGATCAGGAGAAGGGAAAAGAAGAACGGCTTTCAAAGCGTAATCTGAGTTATTTGCACTCCAAATGTGCGTTTATTATTTGAATATTGTGAGTGCACTGCACATCTCTTATACTTTTACAAGATTTATTACATTGGATTACACTTTGTATGCTGTTCTTCTCCTTATTTATTTATAAAATGTTTTACCAGGAAGTAATACATTGAGAGTTACCTCCCGTTTTCACTTATGTGCTGGGCACTGTGTTATGGTGACAAGTACATGGTTATAAATACAGTTATACAAGTGAACAGGGTATACATTATATACAAGACATTGCATGCACAGTTAAAGATAATAATATATATTATAAGCGTATGTAACTGTTACAGACCAGATTAAAATGTGAGACAGCTTTAGTTTTGAAAGAGCTTAGACTGGTGGCTGCTGTGAGAGTCTCGGTAGACTGTTCCAGTTGTGGGGTGCACGGTAACAGAAGGCGGACCTTATCTCCCTTGATCTCTATCCGAGGTCACGGTTTGGGTGATGGAGGTAGTGTCCATCAGTCTGTTCCACCTATCTATTTTTACGCATCTATATCAAGAAGAAATCTTGTGAGTGAGTTTGGAGTGGGGAATTCCCTCTCTTTTTGCACAGACCACTATTTTTTTTCCTTTTGCGCAATTGGGGATTTATTTTTTGGACACTTTAACTTCTGTGTTGTCTGTTCATATTGAAAAATACAAAAATATAACGATTTGTAGATCTGCCACCACGACAAAATAACTTGGAAGATCATTCTCTATAAAGTATACAAAGCAAACAATTAAGGTTTACTAGTCCTAGAATGGATACAACTTCATATAAGAAAATATTATTACCTATAACACAATCTGTATGCTCAAAGCAAGAAAAAAGGGTGGCACAAATAAAAATAGCAGTGCAAAAAATATCCACTTTATTATTTACCTTATTGTAGTCGTTTTGACTGTCATTGAGGATTTTCTAAAAAAAATTGTTTATGAATTCTACATCCTGTGTGATTTTATTTTGATGTCTCGTACTTCTGAAATGAATTTGTCAATCGCCTCTCAAAACAATAAAATAAAAAAGTTTGACAGGGCTCCCATGGCCTCAAAGCTCCTTTGTGTAAACCTCCTGTAACTTTTCAAAGTGTGCGAGTCCCTGCTGCTTGATATAGAACAGCATGAATAGGATCAGACGAAGCGTTCGGTCTCGTTTGATGAGCTGATGTCACTGTCCTCATTTGAATGGTTGGTGGGTGATAAATATTGGGCTTGAGACAAGTAGAGGATTCTGGGAGAGAAAATTGCTTCTTGGAGTCGGGAGAAACTAAGGGTCCACACTGTGTACAACTCTGAGGAGATAAGGGGATATATTTCATAGACTGTTTAAAATCTATTTAGGTATTCAACCAGGTGCGTAAGCGAAGCATATTTCCGGGAAATAGGTGTACTAGAGCCACAGGTCCTGCTCTGAAGCTGGAGGGTGGGAAGCTTGGGAAATGTGCTGAGGTACTTAATAGAAAGGGTTGTGGATTCATTCTATGACCTCCAAACAGGGGTCTAGTAGAGGTTATTATAGAAAGGGAGATATAAAGTGCTTGGGATAGACACAAGGCTACCTGAAATATGGAGAAAAAAAAGTTATGAGGATTTAACAGGGTCTGAGGTTTCACAACGGGCAGGTGAGGTCGGCCAAGGGGTTCTTATCTGTCATCGACTCCTCTCTATTTTAGATTGGTGCAGTATCTGTTCACTGCTCAGTAGACGAGCAGAGATTGGCCGGGTACTGTCAAGCTTGTGGCGTCCTTGCACCTTCAAATGTGGTCTCGCTACTGTCGACGCCTTACAGTCAGATCCATAACTACATGAAGATTGGCAATTACCAGGTAATGGGGATAGGAGGCTGCTGTTACCGTGATGTCATTAGCCGTGCATGTACACTTCCATTTACCAGGGCGTGAAGTCATGTTTGTCGGATGACTTGCCGGTCATGTCAGGCAGTTTCTTCTCCCAACATATAACCCAATATCATTTTTTTTTTGCTGGTTCAGTTGGTATTCACATATTTTAAGAGATGTCAAAACTAAAACGGAATTACTAATGTTTAATCTTTAGGGATCGGTGCTTGCAGGTAACATCTTTCCAATCTTGCATCTGTACATTTCCAGTTACGTTGATTTTTGATTCCTTATGCGGTATAAAAAGCAGCATATTGCATCAACACATGCAGGTCTCAAGCCGAGTTTCCATTTATACTTCACTTAGTGACTACAGCAGTACTTGTTTTCAATGATTTCATTATATTATGACACGTAGTGTGCCAATGCAATTCACATATTGCAAGGAATTCACAAATGACCGGATAATGCACTCTGCACCCCTTCCCTCCGCATGTTCTTCTCCGCTCCTCGCGGCAGGGTAAAGACGCGCGTCGTGGCCTGTCACGTGACTTGCACACACTGCATTCTGTGGTGTACAAATGGGGAGCATGGCAGTGATTGACAGCTCGCCGCCAGGCGTCTGCAGGAATAATGAGGTCTCGCGTTACCACTGCAGGTGGGAGATGGGGAGTGCATTGTTGGGTGCCCCTTGGTATTATTGACCTGTCATTGGGAGATGGAAAGCCGCTATTTCTTGCCCTAAATTACTAAATCCAAATTATTTTACCGGAAATCTCCTATCCCAGTCTTCTATTCTGCGTTACTGTTGGAGACCTGCAGGGAGAACGGTGTACAAGTGTCCATGCCACGATTGGTAAATAAAACAGTGTACAGAAGTGCAGGCAATTGCTGTCAAGACATCAACACATTCAGCATGTTCACGTGAAACCGTGGGCATTGTATATACAGTAGTTTCCCAGCACAAATAAATGTTTCCACCAAAGAGGTTGGCCTATATGTATTCATTCTTATCCCTTAAAATTGGTTCACATTATATAATTTCTCATGTCATATGACCCCTAAGCACTTAACCTGTTCCATGTGACTGCCCCACACCTCTGGAATGCCCTTCCCCTCAGTACCCGACTAGCACCCTCTCTATCCACCTTTAAAACCCACCTTAAGACACACTTGCTTAAAGAAGCATACGAATAGCACTGTGGATATTCTGAACACATGATACATAAAGCTTGGCCCCGTGCAGACGCACTTACCAGAACTCCCTCCTACTGTCTCTGTACGTTCTCCCTACCTACCAATTAGACTGTAAGCTCCTCGGGGCAGGGACTCCTCTTAATGTTACTTTTATGTCTAAAGCACTTATTCCCATGAGCTGTTATTTATTTGATTACCACATGTATTACTACTGTGAAGCTCTATGTACATTAATGGCGCTATATAAATAAAGACATACAATACAATACAATACAATGTGACCACTTTCCATAACACGTGGCAACATTTTAGACAAAGAATCCCGCTAGTGCCCTTTTGCAGTTAAACTCATCATTTGATGCTGATGTTAAACTGTCATTTGAACCATTTTTGTTTTGTTTAATACTAAGGGGCTGCACCTTTTATTGGGTATTGTACGCAAATAAATTTTTCGCTAGTAACGTTCCGGTTTCTTCTCTCTTTTCAGGGCATAGTAAAGATTTTTTTTGAGGATAATCACACGTACAGTTTACCGGACCAGTTCAGACAGTCGGTTCTGAGAGAGCTCTTCCAGAAAGCTCAGCACGGGTAAAAACATTGGTTCTCTTTGACAGGAACTAAAGTAAATCATTTCATTCCCTCCGTTACAGAACAAGGTGTCTTCTGCGTCCAAAGGAGCTACAATTACATTATTATTGTAACTATCCTACTAAGTAATAATCCAGAGCAAGGCGCAGCTAACACAAGATGGGAGTAGAGAGCAAGGTCTATATTGAGGACTTCCTCCCACCCCCAACAAGGATTTTACTATAGCTTATATAATACCACATACTGAATGCATGTGTTACTCCTGGGTAAGTCAATGAGGCCCATATTTACTAGGCTCTGTTACTCCAGAAGACGCCTTCTGTCACCTGAAGACACCATCCATTCAAGTGAAAAGGCTGGAAGGTGTCTTCTAGCGTCAAATAGTGACTTCTAGAATAACACCACTTAGTTGACATGTTTTTTGTTGTTGTTTTTTTTGCCTGTCAAAATTACATTGTACACGCGAGATTTTTTTTATTTATTTGTTTGAGCTTTTCATGATCATCACTGTGCACCTAAAGCACAGCAAGAAAAGTCACATCATAGCCAGGGTTTCAATAAGCACGATTTGTCAAGAAGATATCGTGCGGATATGAGGGATGCTGCTGGGGTCTGCCTCTTTCTTCTCACAGTGGAAAGCTGGTAATGCTGTATTGGGGAAACTAAAAGGCCAATGCTACATCCTGGGAGGGAGGGAGAGGCACATCTTTCACAAGGTAATGAAGGCTCTCACCCGGGGGATCAGAAACCTACAAACAATATTAAAGATTGTTTGTTTAGTATTTTCTAATACAAATATTATATATATATATATATATATATATATATATATATATATATATAAAATTTAAAGTTATTTGATTGTTAGTAGATGTGGGGATTCTCATTGGTCCGTCGGTCCGCCCGCCTCCCCCACGACTCTCATTGGCCAAGAGGTACGCTGACATCACAGACACACCTACTCCACTGTGACACACACAGACACACACACATTCTGCCACAGACTCTCACCCCTGCAGACTCACCATACCTCCTGAGACTGTCACCCCCCCTGCGGACTCACACACCGACCTTGGTAAGTGTAACCCACTTTCCAACCCACTCACCCATAGCTCACCTCCCCGCTGGCTCCCCCCCCACCCTCACCCACAGCACCCCTCACCCACAGCTCACCTCCCCTCACCCACACCTCACCTCCCCGCTACCTTTCCCCTCGGCGCACCTTCCCCCCTCGCAGCGCACTTAACCCTGCTTGGCCACAGGGGGGAGCGTGGATGACTGTCCCCTGGGGCGGCCGGTGGGGGGGGACACGGGGAGCCTCCAGCCTTCCCCCGCGTGCCTCCAGCCTTCCCACAAGCGACACCAATGTGGTAGCTGCCGCAGGCAGTGCACAGATGTGTGCATGAAAAGTACGATATACCGCGCGGCTTACACTGCAATACCATTAAACATTTTATATGGCTGTAGATGTTAATTTGCACTTGGCAATTTACACTGAAGATAAAAAAGGGTAAAAACTGACCAATCTTACACCTTCCTTTGCATGCCTAAGGCCCAGGGCATGGTTACTGCTTGCTTGCTCTCGCTTGCTGCTGCTGCTTGCCACTGAGCCCCTACAGTCGCAATTAAAGCGGCTTTAGTAGGGGCTCGCGCATGCTTTCCGTTGCTTGCTGAGGCGCGCTTGAACAGAGCCGACAGTGAAATTTTAAATTCACGCGCTGAGTCCGCTCACGTGACGCCTCAGCAACCAATGGAAGGAGAGCAGGGAAATGTGAACGGGGTCTGGCGCCAGCGGAGTGAGTGTACCTTCTGCCCGATCCCTGTGGCTGTCAGCCTGCGGGAGATGGAGGGGGCTTGCGCCGCCGGGGGGGAGCGGGTGATGTTCCTCCATCTGCCCGATCCCTGTGGCTGTCAGCCTGCGGGAGATGGAGGGGGCTTGCGCTGCCGGGGGTGAGCGGGTGATGTTCCTCCATCTGCCCGATCCCTGTGGCTGTCAGCCTGTGGGAGATGGAGGGGGCTTGCGCTGCCGGGGGTGAGCGGGTGATGTGCCCCCTTCTGCCCCGTGTGTCTGTGTGTGTGTGCATGTATGTGTGTGTGTGCATGTATGTGTGTGTGTGTGTGCATGTGCATGTGCATGCATGTGTGTGTGTGTGTGTGTGTGTGTATGTATGTATGTGTGTGTGTCCATGTGAGTGTGTGTATGTGTGTGTGTGTGTATGTGTGTGTGTGTGTGTGTGTGTGTGTACCAGTGTGTATGTGTGCATGTGTGTGTGTATGTGTGTGTGTACCAGTGTGTATGTGTATGTGTGGTGTGTGATGTGTGTGCGCGAATATATTTATCAAAGTTGCACAATGTTAATAAATAATTTACTCTCACATGTCTTTTTTAAAAAATTTTAAATATTATATAATATACACACACACACACACACACACACACACACACACACACACACACACACACACACACACACACACGTTCCCCAGTGACACACAAACACACAGATCACTTCAAAGTGACACACACACACACAGTGATACCCGCCTCCCAAGCGCTTGCTGTCTCCTCTGCAAGGACAGCAAAAAGCTCCTGGTAGAGCGAGCGGCAGCAAGCGAGAGCGAGCGGCAGCACCTAAGCGCTTACTATGTCCAAGGCCTTAGGGCTGTTATTTAGTGGCTGCGTGCGGTACGCCGTGCGCGCTGCACTTATAATTGGCTGAGTTTAGTCAGCCCTTCTATATGGCGGGGAGCGTGCATCCGGCCGACAGCGGGGAAGATGGGGAATAGAATGATTTTGCGCCGCTACCGACGCTGAAATGTGTGTGTGTGTGTGTATGTATGTATGTATATGTGTGTGCGTATGTATGTATGTGTGTATGTATGTGTGTGTGCACAATGTTAATAAATATTTTATTTTTACCAATGTGTTTTTTTTTAATAAATAATAAAATACACATACATACACACACAAACACACACTACCTTCTCAGCTCACAGCTTACACAGAAAAAGCATGCAGCAAGTGCACACACGTTCGCACTGGCACGCGCGCACACTATATAACAAGCCTTGCCCTTTCACTAGAAAAATAATCTGCAATGCATTGAAGTCTCCTCTGGCAGGGAAGAGGTTAATGTATTTTAGTTTATTCAACTTTACGTCTAACTATGACAAATACCATGGAAAACCTCAAATACAAAGACTTGTGTATTAAATAGATTATGCCTAATGTATTATTTTGTCTGTCCGTTATTGTACACATACTGTACACTGGCATACTCTGTTACTTTCCAAGAGTGGCATTGAACCAGGATAACATCCAATGTTCTGGGAGTATATCATCTGTTTATAGCCCAGGTAAAACCAGAACTCAAATCTTAATCCAATTTTTAGGATGAAATGAGTCAGTTGTCCTTTATTGGTTTCTGTTTTATATCCCAAAGTAATCTGTAGTGAAATGGTTTCTTTAGCCCTGTTACATATATATGTATTTTTTGCCTGCAGGAATGAAGTTGTGGCTGAGGCCTGTTTTAAAGTCTGTGCATGCAACACAGTGTGTGATATCCTTCAGGGGCGGCACATCAGTGTGCAGTTTAACCAGCTCTTCATGAGGCCCAGCAAAGAGAAACTAGACTATCTTCTTGAGGTACGAGATAAACCATGCACCCTGGGAGAGGGTCTCTTGTTTTGGTTTCGCACTCTACAGGTCTTACGGGAAGAGGAATGGAGATGGGAGAGACTCATTCCGTCGTCGGTGACGGTAAAGTAAAATGGTCGCAAGCGCCTGAGGGGCCGTGGCACACTGGTGCCGTGGCCCCCTGGCCCGCAAAGGGTTAATACAAAGTCTCCATTGTCACATACGGCACACCTGTGAGAAAGTGACTAGTATATGTGACCATGGTTAATACACAGCTATCTAGCTGATCCGGTCTTAAACTCAGGCGGTCCCTCAAATGAATTGTATCTCCCCTCAATCTGTCACATTTGTCACGAATGACACAGCTGTGAACATGTGACATATGTGACCTGGTTTAATGCACACAGCTAACTAGTTGACTCACCTTTCACCCACACAATATATATATTTTTGCAGTGTCTATTGGTCCCTGTTTACTATGAAAACTATGCACTTAACACACAAAAATCTGTTATAGCAAAATGTGTCCGATTATGTCAATTACTCTCAACAAAGCGGGCAACAGTTCAAATCAGAGCCCAAAGAATTACTTATTAAAGTTTAACTTTAATATAAAAAAAGTACAAAGCTTATGTTACAGAAAAAGATCATTACAAGAAAATACAGTTTAAAAATGAAGAGTGTTTCTTCAAATAAAAAGTATAAACAAAGATTTCCTATACGTTACCACAGAACATGTAACAAGTTTTTCCCAGAGAGGTCACTGGAGTATGAAAGATGAGAATTCACGTGTCTGGTCCCAAAACATACCTCTGTGTGATTCTGATTGCAAAACTCAATTGCAGGGTTTATATCCTAAAATTCTTTAATTGAAAACAATGCATGTCCCCCTTTTGGCTGTGTTCTCAACCCACCCCTTTCTTCAATCTCTGGATGATATTTTTGCGATTTGAAGGAAAGAATACCTTTCTTTTGACCTTTAAACTTTGCCTCAATATATAAAAGATTTCATAACTTTGTTTCTTTACTACTTGGACAAACGCAATCTTCACTGTTGCGTCTGTGTACTTAATGTGCACCCCTGGATATGAAATATGACAACCTAACTTCTCCTTTTGCATGAGAAACGAGTATCTGTTCTTTGCACCTCCTAATCATTAAGTTTGGCATCATTTGATTTGGGTAATTGCAACTGTGACAAATTTCCATTTGTTATTCTTGCGAATTGCTGTCAGGGCCAGGATATTTCACATTTAGTAACTTTACCCAAAGCTTTGGGCTGTCATCTTTTCCACACCCCCTAGTATTCCACAGATCCCCCCCCCAGGAATGCCTTTCAAGGTACAGTTAAAAGGCTTTGGTGTATTACCCTCTGTCATGAAAGAATTGTGAAGCCATTTCAATCCCCCCACTTGCAAACCCAGGTTTTGACCCCAGATACCTTTTTAGTCCTATAAAACACTTAAAACTAGGCCTGGTCTTTGTTTTGACAGGCCATAAAAGCAATTCTTGTCTTTTTAAGACCATTTGCTAATTACCCTTAACCTTTCGTGTGCCATGTTGATTAGAATACTTAATTCTTTCTGCCATGTTAATTACATCCATCATTATACTCGTGTGTTTATAGGGGCATTATATGTCTGTTATACACTACATGAAATATAAAACAGAAGACTGAAAGCAAATATAACAAGCCATGCAGATCAGAGCTTGAGGTGCAGCCACACAATTATCACTCAAAACTATAGCTTTACAGCATTTGAAATCCATTTAATGAAAGAATTCCTGTTTTGTAGTCTGACATTTGGTAGGCATTATTTGGACTGCAAACTAAACTGAAAATACAATATGGTAAATCTTTAATGTGCCCCTAACGTTAAATCCCTTAGGTATGTTCCAGGTCATTGAAGTTTGAACAAGCCTCAGACTCTGCGAAAAGAACAATCGCGACATTTTTAAAGTAAGTGTTTAAACATGACAGCCTTGGGTTTAAGCATGAGAGAGGTATTTTGTCCTATTGATGAAACCAAAGTGCGTGTCCATACACAGCAATATAGTACTTCTGCTGTGGCCATGGGATGTCATGTATGGACCACACCGCTGAAGCTTGATTTTCATGCTTTACCTCGGCTCTGACAGAGGAGGGTGTATGTAATGTATTTCTTATCGTGTACATTTATTGAACATTTGGGTTATTCATTAAACTGCAAAAATACCGATCAGGGCACTATCGCACGGAAACTCCCATTTGAAGTCAATCGGCGTTTGAGTGATATTGGCACAATCACAGGTTAATGAATATCCTCCATTGATTGATTGTATTTCTTATAATGTACATTTTAAGAACATTGATTCCTTAATAGTCCACAGATACTTGTGGCTGATGAACTACAACTTGGGTGACGATTGATAAGTGTGTGTGTGTGTGTGTATAGATGTATATCTACCTATACTATCTATCCATATCGGTGTTTAAGGGAGGCACTCACAACTTAATGCAGCAGATTAAAGGATGGGGGTGCTTGCAGTACAACCAAAAAGGTTGTTGGGTAAACAAAAATGCACTCTTGAAAAAGATTCCAGGGAAATCGAAACGTTGATGCAACCTAATACATTTAGCTTTTTTTCGTGTGTGTGTGTGTGTATATACACATACTATACATAATTGTTTCATAAACGCAGTTCTTTAACAGGATGTGTTAGTAGGAACACCTACACAATGGTTCCTTCTCCCTGTGGGAATTCCGTGTGTGACAGGGTTTTGATCCCGGCCTGTATTGAAATTAACAATTTTGTCCTTGAACTTTCTAGAAACTTGTGCCTGGGGATGGACGATCTGCCATTGGTATTTCTGATTTCTTCCCATGAACTCTTCATGCAGCTGCTGACGGATGATGAGAGGAAAATGTTAGTAGAGCAAATAAGGAAGCGAACATCACGGGTCAATCTTTGTACCAAACCTGTGACATCTTTTTATGATCTACCAGGTCAGCTCGAAGTTTCAATTGTCACGTGAATTTTTTTGTTTCTTTTCAAATGTTTTTCTTGTTTTTGCACCTTGTCAAGTCAGCGAATGAGTTAATGTTCACCGATACGAAAATAGTTCATGTAAATGCATTATATAAAGTGTTTTGTGGTCACCAGTGTCAAATAATTTTATTCCAGCATCTGCAAATGTGAACATTGGTCAGCTGGAGCATCAGCTCATACTGACCGTGGATCCCTGGAGAATTAGACAGATCTTAATCGAGCTGCACGGCATGACTTCTGATTACCAGTACTGGATGGTGTCTAGCAGGGTAAGATGCTCTCGAGAAAGTGATTGGCATTAGCACTAGAGATAACTGGGCATCTTGGGATGGGGCCTCCATGGAAAGTGGACCTGCCACCTCAACCTACCATTCTCTTCTAAGGGAGGGGAAGAGGAGTTTGCTTTGTTGAATGATGGTGGAGTTACTTGGCAATTTAGTTTTGGGGGTCGGGGGGGGGAAATCCTATGGAGTTCAACTTTTGTTTTATATATATATATATATATATATATATATATATATATCTCGCAGACAGTGTACTCTGCGCTTTACAAAGAAAATACAGGGAGTTATACTACAATAAGTGCAGCAAAGTCAGACAATAGGAAAGGAAATTATACACGTGTGTGATAAATATGAACGTGTGTTTGATAATAGATAATATCTATATATATATTTATTTTTTTATGTGTATATGTGACACTTTTCTAGGTAAAAAATATTTGGTGGCAATTCTTGAGGTCACCCAAAACTTGATTGATTTTGTAGTGACTATTGGGAATTGATATTAAGCATTTAAAAATGCAAACGGTCCATGCTAAAGATAATAAATGAATATGCTATACCGCATGTACATATCTATTATTATGTATTAATTACATATATTATTTTTTTTCAGTGGGAAGTACCAATGATATACAGCGGACTAATCCTAGGAATTAAAGATAACCTGACAAGGGATTTGGTCTATATACTGATGGCAAAAGGTTTACACTGCTGTGCAATTAAGGTACATGTTTATTAACTTGTCATTACCTCTTATGAGCACACTTGCATGTCTCAGTCAGGTCTGCAACACCATTATCTCTTCTGGGTAATGACATGCAAATGAGCATTCAGTGAGTCACCTTTTACTTTATTTCCATTTTAATAGGGACCCCATAAAGAAACTGTCTACCTACGTCCTACATAAGATAATTATTTGGCATTTGAAAGGTGAAAACGTTTGCAGAAGATTTGCTGCTGTAGTTTTCTCCAAACATACACACACACACACACACACACACACACACACACACACACACCGAATAATCTAATAAGTATATATTTGTATTTGCTTACACTTGTTAGCTTTTTTAGGACTGCTTGTTAAACGTTTCCCCCTTCTCATTCAATGACAAATTTAGTAGCCCATAATTTAACCCTTTAAATGCTAAGACCGGCAGCACATAAATGCCACCCATCCTTCAGCAGACACGGTCGCTATGTGCAGTGTTCAGAGGCAGGCCCCCAGGAGGTGAACAGAAGTGGAGGCGGGTCCGTGATCTCTCCATAGAAAATGAGCATTTTGTGCATTACGTACCCTGTGTAAGGCCCCCAGAGATCCGCCCCTATAGAGCAGCCGATTACGTACCCTGTATAAGGCCACCAGAGAGCCGCCCCTAAAGAGCAGCCGATTACGTACCCTGTATAAGGCCACCAGAGATCCGCCCCTAAAGAGCAGCCGCTGACTGTTCTGAACCAACGCTTCTCTTCCGGGTCATCGTAGTGAATGTAAACGTGCAATATAAAACAAATCATAGCCCACCTCCCCCGGGGGGAGAGTTTGGAACTGGAGTCCTGGAGACACCGCGCTTGTGGTTCTATTTGGTGTAGAAGGTAGTTTATAAAATAGCCGCGGCTGCACCTCTGTGTCCCCAGCTGCACAGAAGAAGATGGCTGCCGCTGTAAGATGCAGGAATCCATAATAACACGCCCCACTACATCCAATAGAAAAAGTACAAAAATAAATGAAGCATCATCACGTGCTTTACTTTTTGCTGGTGGGGTGAATTATTAAGGTGATTTTATATATATATATATATATATATATATATATATATATATATATATATTTATATATATATATATTTATATATATATACATACACACACACACACACACACACACACACAGACAGACAATGAAGTAGCGCCTGTTAAATACCCTGAATATACATATATTATATATATTACAATGGGCCAGACCATTTGTAGCTAGCAGGTTTTTGCCACTCGGAGCACTTGTTAAAAAATAAAAATGTAAAAACACAAAAATGGTCAAATGTTTCAGACCACCTTTATTTGGCCCCTCAGAAGATCAGAGCGAATGATACAAGAGCGTGTTACATTGCAGTGCCAGTGCCACTTTAATCTTGCTGTTTTCTAGTCCGTTTCAATCATGCATCCGGGGGTACATGACGTTATTCACGCTTTATACACATCTCCAGGATTTTCTTCATGCCAAGCAGTTGTTTGCAGCCTGTCTGGAGCTTGCGACAGAGTTTTCTCCAAAGCTACGACAGATCATGCTGAACGAGATGCTGCTCTTGGACATTCACACCCATGAAGCTGGGTCAGGACTGTCCGGGGAGCGTCCTCCTCCAGAATTGATCAGCAGAGTGCGGGGCTACCTGGAAATGAGGGTACCAGGTAAGGACGGGGTCTGAATGTGTTCTCAATATTTCAAGACGTGGCAATAGGCTACACATGAAACGCCATAGAAGGGAGCAGGATAAAAAAAAACATATCACGTGAAGTATGTGGTAACCCTTTTGCTTATGGCGTATGGCGTAGATTATGCCAGTAATGCTAGTTTTCTAGGGGGAACAGTGAACCTGACTGAGTCTTCTCCGCTTCCTTTCACCTAAATGGTGGGCTGGTTGCAACTACGTGACCCCGAGCTAGCGGGTTGTTGGGTGGGGGAGGAAGAGAATGCTGGCGGACTGTTGGATGGGAGGTGTGTGGTGCTTGCGGGTTTTTAGGGGGGGTGGGTGAAAGGGATGCTGGCGGGAGGAGTTGCTGTTGGGTTGTTTTGAAGGTGGGTTGCTGGGCTGGGTTGGATGCTGGCGGGGTGTTGGGTGAAGGGGAAAGTGCGGGGGACTGGCAGGTTGTTGGGTGGGAGGAGGTGCTGTTGGGTTGTTTCGCAGGGGAAGGGTATGCTGGCGGGGTTGGGTGAAGGGGGAGTTGCAGGGGACTGGCAAGTTGTGGGGAAGGAGGTTATGCTGACAAATTGTGGAGCGGAAAGAAGGTTATGCTGACGGGTGCAGGCAGGAAGGGTGGGCTACTGGCGGGCTGTTGGATGGGTTAGAGGTGAAGGATGCTGGTTGGTGTTGAGCAGGGGGAGCTGCGAAGTGCTTGCAGGTGTTTGGCACAGGGAGGTGAAGGAAATGCTGGTGGGTTTTTGGCCAGGAGGAAGGGGATGCTATCAACTTGTTTGGTTTGTTTAACAAGATTCTTTAAATGTGTTATCTTTTGTTGCTATTGTGTGATTTTGCTTTATTTGGATAAAAGGCGTTGGTTACATAAGGCACACACAATAATTGTGTAGTTTTATGGTAATTCTTGTTTGTGTACATTTTCCTACCTTTTTTTGAACATGCTTAAAACACAATCTGCAGAGATTACATTAACTGGAGTGAGTGTGAATCTGAATCAGCAAGTCTCAACTTTTAGAGAGTAAAAATCCGCCAACAAGAAAAACAGAACACAGATTCTAGCGTTTTTCATAAATAATGTATCAAACTTACAAAAATATATTTGTATATGAAAGCAGGTCAGGAGGCGAGACTACATTTTAATTATGCACATTGCAGTCCTCTTTCTGCTTGTGATCATTTTATACATTTAGCTCTACAAAGGTGAAAACACAAAAATAAACATTCCTGATTATATAATCCTTTTGTAGCAAAAAGTGACCGTGGAAGGGGAGTCACAGAAAAGGACAATGATGACAATTGTTCAGCGTTTCCTATAAATACTATTTTTATAATCGAATGCTTCCACCTGAGAAATTAAAGCAGCGATTGCAAAGTTAGAAGGAAGAATTCTAAAGCAGTGTAAAAATAATAATAATTAATAGGGTTCTCTTTGAAGAGTCCACACCAAAAAAATGTATTTACATCAATATTTCTCCAAAACAGAGAGTAGTATTCGGGATAAATAAACAGAATGAAAAAGAGGAAGTGAATTCAATTAACATCTGAAAGAAATGTGGCTTGAGCGGACCTGCATCTCCCAAAGACAACTTTACAGAGATGAAGGATTCTTTTCGATCTTTTCGATCACAAACGGAAGCCGGCTTATATTATTATAGGAAGGATGAGTAACGCAGGCAAAAACCACACCACCTGATTCACTGATTCACTGTGTTTGCTCGCAGTTTTAGAAGGACAGTCCCCTCCTAGGACCACACTAGTGACAATGACGTGTTGTAAGGGTTATATCTGGTGGAGTAGTGGTTCATTTGTTACCAAAATCTGACAAGTATTTTTAAATAGGTTTTTTTTTTTAATTGAATTTTTTTGCTGTACGGTGGAGGGTTTTTTCCACGAATTTACTCACCATAACTTCCATGTCTGGTGGTACCCACTTACCAGCTTCTCATTGCATAGCCAGCAACCAACCTCGCACTGTTGAGCCCCATAAGGTCGTAATAGCTGTCTCTGAGTAGGTTTACTGGTTATGCACTTCTTTAACCCAAGCTGTGCTGAAAAGCTGTGTGATGCGGCAGGTATACGCTTATTCCATGTTTAAAATGGACAAGAAGTAAAGAGTGACACCCTGTGAGGGCCCATCTGCAGGAGATAATAAGGAAAGACAGGGTTGCAGACCTGGCAGTAACCACAAGTGGTCTTTTTACTCGTTAAATCCTTTTTCTACGTTTTTGTGAACATGGTAAGATGAGATTTGGGAGGGAGTTCATTTTCTTTTGTGCGATGTCACTGCGTGCTCAACAAGAATTTGCACAGGAAAATCTCCTCGTCTTTGTTGGATCTCGAAGCATGGGGAGGGATAACGCTACAGGGGACACTTTATTGCCAAACACTTTACCATTCAGAGGCCACAAATTAAAAGAAATTAAGTTTAATATCCCCAAAAATAACAATTAGCAAAATCTTCGCTTGAACTGTTACATTTGCTTAAGTAAGGCAATTGGGCCCCAATTCACTAATCGCTCATGCAGGGCATCGCACCCCAATCTGGCATCAGCTACCATTGGCGCTCAGTGACTTGTTAACCAGTCACAACCTGCAAATACCGGCTTCTGACTTGTAGGTATGTATGTATGTCTTTATTTTTATTGTGCCATTAATTTACATCGCACGTCACAGCAATAATACACATGACAATCAAATAACAAATAATATAAATAACACATAATGGGAAGAAGTGCTTCAGACATAAAAGTAACATTTAGGAACAGGAGATCCTGCTGCGAAGAGCTTACAATCTAAATGGTTGATAGGAAGAACATACAGAGACAGTAGGAGGGTATACTGGTAATGTGTCTGCAAGGGGCCAAGGTTTATGTATGAGGTGTAAATTATCAGACATGGATCTACTCATATGCTTCCTTAAGCAGGTGTATTTTGAGGTGGGTCTTAAATGTGGATAGAGAGGGTGCTAGTCGGATATTGAGGGGAAGGGCATTGCAGAGGTGTGGGGCAGTCAGTGAGAAAGGTCTAAGGCGGTGTAAATGAAATGTGGATCCAGGAAGTGGGTTAATGATCAGTACATTTACTGTTTGTTCTCACCCTTGTTATGCTGTCTGCTGGGATTTTGATTCCTTCTTTTTTAAGCTGTAGTTCTCTGGTGATATCTGCCTGTTGTCCTATTTATATATTGTTTGATCGCACAAATATCTACTATTTCCGTGTGCAGCAAATACATATTTTTCTGCATAATGATTTAAAATCATTGTATTGTTTATGAAGAGAAATGAATACTTGCATAGAGTTGGCACTGTCATGAAAGGGTTAAGAAGACTTGCTACCCCTGTTTTTCTCTGACCATGTCCATGGGGTTGCACTTTTAAGATGGCAATAAAAACACGAGCATGCCTCTGATTTCAATAACCTTTGTTCTGTGCGTTTTTGTGTCGTCTCTGCAGATATTCCCCTCCGACAAGTTGTGGCAGAGGAATGTGTTGCCTTTATGCTCAACTGGCGGGAAAATGAGTACCTAACTCTGCAAGTACCTGCCTCCTTGGTGCAGAGTAATCCTTACGTGAAGGTAAAGTCATCGGAGCAGAGTGGAACATTGGCTTCCGAAACCCTTCTGTGTCTGCTTTTTATCATGTCTCAAGCAAACAAACACATCAGATCAAATGTAAGGAGCGTGGCAAGTCTTGTACTGAGAACAAACATGTTGCACAGCAAGTCTGCCTACCCGCTTCTAGTCCTGTGAAGTTTCATATCGATATATAGAACAGCCACCTAAAAAACATTATTACGTCAATCACCAATAATTACAGATGCCTGCTCTAATGTTCTATATCTCTTGTCTACACATCAATATAGGATGCTTCCTATTGTGGAAAGGTATTTGCTGCTGCTAAGAGAATGGAAACAAAAGAAAACAGCGCACAACGCCAAATAGTGAAGTAAATTCAACAATATATTATTAAGTTAGATACTATGTCCCCTAAGGGGTTAAATGAGGATGTGGATATTTGGGCACTTTATTGAATCTTTAGCTCACCACCCCTCTGTACATAGGGGATGTAATATGTATCTCTGTATCTCTGCTTTCTGTGCTTTATTTCACGCTTTTTTCTAGTTACATCTTTTTATGTAAGTAATGATGGTGTCTATTTTAAGTCAACTAATATTGTGTTTCTTTTATTCCAGCATGTTTTTAATTATTTATGCTAGGTTTTGTCTATATGTAAGTTTATATTAAATAGGTATTGTTTTGTTCTTTTTTGTCAATAAAGTTGTTGTTTTAAAAGTAAATTATACATCTTCCCTATCACACTGACCATTACCTATTATAGATGATTGGTCTATTCCTAATTGGTTGACCAATAAGGAATCTATGTGAGGTATATAAGACCTCTGGGTAATGGCCTAATTATTCCCTGAAGAAGTAGTTAATTCTACGAAACGCGTTGGATGTAACATTCTATTGCCTTATATCTGCCTATATTGGCCTTTGTCTATGTACTGGCCTGTCCTGTTTTTATTTCATCCTGTGTGCTGTTTTGGACACTTGTGAGAGACTTTGTAAGACTGTTCAAACTTCCCTATTGAATCCACCACTGCTGTGGAGACAGTGACGTCACTACACAGCGTCCCGCGACGGAGCGGCATCGTGGCACGCTGAGGGCACCCCAGTGAGCTGCGGTCTTACCTCTGTGCAGAGGATATACCTGCTGAGGTATAGGAGCAGCTCCATATCGGCCAGGAAGCCGGAGCGATTTCACCGAGCCCCAATACCAGCTGCTGAACCTGGCTGCATGAAGGGAAATCCCCTTGGGAGTGAAAGACTGACGTCCTGCCCCAGAATCAACCGAGCTGCATCAGCAGAGGGAAGCAAGCACCTGAATCTACAGCTAACAGCTGCCGAGTGGTAAACAGTGTGATACACACTACATGCCTTTTACCAATCTTTTTCATGTACGCAGATATATTACCCCCTTTTAATTTGATAATATATTGTTGAATTTACTTCACTATTTGGCGTTGTGCGCTGTTTTCTTTTGTTTCCATTCTCTTAGTGTGTGTGGGGTGCTGAGCCACCCCTGCGTTTACAGCTGCAGACGCCCTTATTCCTAACACGGTTATGTGGCATTTATTATTTAATGCATAATTATCTCACTGTGGGATTTGTGGTTTAATTTTTTATTAATTTTTCATCACTTATTTGATGGTATAGTCACTGCACTGTGTATATTTCTACATTTAAACTTAATAGGTAGTTAGGTAGTAGCGCACAGTTTTGTTTTTTGTATTTGCTGCTGCTGCTGCTGCTGCTGCTGCTGCTGCTGCTGCTGCTGCTGCTGCTGCTGCTGCTGCTGCTGCTGCTGCTGCTGCTGCTGCTGCTGCTGCTGCTGCTGCTGCTGCTGCTGCTGCTGTTATTGGGAGTCAATTACGGGGAGTGTAAAACTTGTCATATTGTTTGTTTTTTCACTTTTTTTTAGTTCTGTAGTGTACACAGCATTGAATAATTTCTCTGACACCTGTTCCTGTGCTCTACAGTTAGCAATTTAATACCCAGTCTCTTGGGCACGAGAAATTAAAGACACGAAAGTCCAGGATTCAAACAGAGATCACATATTTCTGAGATTTTTCAAGTAGTCCATTTCTTCAATGGTGCTTTAAAGCTGCAGACCAAGCAATATCCTACGTGTGCTTATTAAAAATAAATCAGTTCTGTACTATTAGAAAATACGTGTAGCATTTATTTTTTTATTTTTAAAACAACTCTGAATGACATTTTTATTGTATTATAATGTAACGGATATTTTTGTTTCTATAGCAACCATTTAGTGCACCAATTGTATCTAGTGACTGCCTGGTCACATTATCGTCCCCACAGAACTTTGCATCTTTGGTCCTCTTCTGGTGCACTGACAGCCATTTAGTGAACCCCCGAGCCGAATCTTTGACATTCAACAACTTGGCTAATTACTTATCATTGTGTGGATTGTGTTGATGCACATATTAAAGGGGGAAAAAATAAAATAAAACGGCCACTTGGACTGCTGTTTTAAAGAACGTAGGAGCTTCAAAACATGCATTGTAATTGTGTTCCACGAGTACCAATTTCCAGTAGCACGCAAGCTACTTTAAATATGTATTTGTGCATTCATGGGTCCTTTCTTTCTTACAACGCATGACTTTCTTTCCCTCTATCTCATGTTCGTTTGTTGTGTTTTGCAGCTTGGGCAGCTGTTGGCAGCCACATGCAAGGAGCTACCTGGCCCAGACAGCAGAAGGACCGCAAAAGACCTGTGGGATGTGGTTGTGCAGATCTGCAGCATCTCCAACCAGCATAAGAGAAGCAACGATGGCAGAGTTAGTCTGCTCAAGAACCGGGATTTAGCATTGGGCTTTATGTACAGGTATATGGTTTGGAGATTTGCTAAGATGCATTAGATCAAGCATGTCAAACTCGCGGCCCACGGGCCGCATGCGGCCCACAACGAGTATTTTTGCGGCCCAGCTCGCAATGTGCCAGCACTGCCAGGCAACGCGCGCTCTCTGCAAAGGGGGGAGGGGGGGAAAACCTCCCCCCTCCCCTGATTGGCTGGCGCGTGTTGGCACGCTGCCAGAATTTTTTGGGGGGGCCGCAACAAGCTCTATCTGAGCTTGCAAAGCAAGGCCCGCCTCTTCCTGCTGCATGCAGCAAGTCAGGTGAGCACTGCTCCATGCCTGTTTGCTTCCCCCTTGCCCTCCTGCTCCGATTCCGCTCCCCCCCACTCTGATTCCATTCCGCCCCCCCCCCGTTCCTATTCCGCTCTGATTCCCCCCCCCCTGCATCGATCCCCCCCCGCTCCGAATCCGTTCCGATTTCTCCCATGTGTGTGTGTGTGTGTGTGTGCCTGTGTGTGTCTGTGTATGTGAGTGTCTTTGTATGTGAGTGTCTGTGTCTGTGTCTGGGAGAGAGAGAGTGTGTGAGGGAGAGTGTCTGGGAGAGGGAGAGTGTGTCTGGGAGAGGGAGAGTGTGTCTGGGAGAGGGAGAGTGTGTCTGGGAGAGGGAGAGAGTGTCAGAGGGAGAGTGTGTCAGACTCTCTCCCTCTCTCTGAGAGAGGGAGTCAGAGAGAGGGAGAGAGTCGGTCAGAGAGGGAGAGAGAGTCAGTCAGAGAGGGAGAGAGAGTCAGTCAGAGAGGGAGAGAGAGTCAGTCAGAGAGGGAGAGAGAGTCAGTCAGAGAGGGAGAGAGTCCGTCAGAGAGAGAGTCCGTCAGAGAGAGAGTCCGTCAGAGAGAGAGTCCGTCAGAGAGAGAGTCCGTCAGAGAGAGAGTCCGTCAGAGAGAGAGTCCGTCAGAGAGAGTCCGTCAGAGAGCGTCCGTCAGAGAGAGAGTCCGTCAGAGAGAGAGTCCGTCAGAGAGAGAGTCCGTAGAGTCCGAGAGAGAGAGAGTCCGTAGAGTCCGAGAGAGAGAGTCCGTAGAGTCCGAGAGAGAGAGTCCGTAGAGTCCGAGAGAGAGAGAGTCAGTCAGAGAGAGAGAGTCAGTCAGAGAGAGAGAGAGAGAGTCAGTCAGAGAGAGAGAGAGTCAGTCAGAGAGAGAGAGAGAGAGTCAGAGAGAGAGAGAGAGAGAGTGTGTGTGCCCGTGAGTGTCTGTGTATGTGAGTGTCTGTGTCTGGGAGAGAGAGAGTGTGTGAGGGAGAGTGTCTGGGAGAGGGAGAGTGTGTCTGGGAGAGGGAGAGAGTGTCAGAGGGAGAGAGTGTCAGAGGGAGAGTGTGTCAGACTCTCTCCCTCTCTCTGACTCTCTCCCTCTCTCTGAGAGAGGGAGTCAGAGAGAGGGAGAGAGTCAGAGAGAGGGAGAGAGCGAGTCAGCCAGAGAGAGCGAGTCAGCCAGAGGGGGAGAGCGAGTCAGCCAGAGAGGGAGAGAGAGTCAGTCAGAGAGGGAGAGAGAGTCAGTCAGAGAGGGAGAGAGAGTCAGTCAGAGAGGGAGAGAGAGTCAGTCAGAGAGGGAGAGAGAGTCAGTCAGAGAGGGAGAGAGAGTCAGTCAGAGAGGGAGAGAGAGTCAGTCAGAGAGGGAGAGAGAGTCAGTCAGAGAGGGAGAGAGAGTCAGTCAGAGAGGGAGAGAGAGTCCGTCAGAGAGGGAGAGAGAGTCCGTCAGAGAGAGAGTCCGTCAGAGAGAGAGTCCGTAGAGTCCGAGAGAGAGAATCAGTCAGAGAGAGAGAGAGAGAGAGAGTCAGTCAGAGAGAGAGAGTCAGTCAGAGAGAGAGTCAGTCAGAGAGAGAGCGTCAGAGAGAGTCAGAGAGAGAGAGAGTCAGAGAGAGAGAGAGTCAGAGAGAGAGAGAGTCAGAGAGAGAGAGAGTCAGAGAGAGAGAGAGTCAGAGAGAGAGAGTCAGAGAGAGAGAGTCAGAGAGAGAGAGAGAGTCAGAGAGAGAGAGAGAGTCAGTCAGAGAGAGAGAGTCAGTCAGAGAGAGAGAGTCAGTCAGAGAGAGAGTGAGAGAGAGTCAGAGAGAGAGAGAGTGAGAGAGTGAGAGAGAGAGTCAGTCAGAGAGAGCGAGAGAGTGAGTCAGTCAGAGAGAGTGAGAGAGTGAGTCAGTCAGAGAGAGTGAGAGTGAGTCAGTCAGAGAGAGTGAGAGTCAGTCAGAGAGAGTGAGAGTCAGTCAGAGAGAGTGAGAGTCAGTCAGAGAGAGTGAGAGAGAGAGTCAGTCAGAGAGAGTGAGAGAGAGAGTCAGTCAGAGAGAGTGAGAGAGAGTCAGTCAGAGAGAGTGAGAGAGAGTCAGTCAGAGAGAGTGAGAGAGAGAGTCGGAGATGCCAAGTGTCAGGAAAAAAACATTAATTTTATCTTTCTTTTTTTTATACTGTACTTTTCTAAATAAACCTAAGTTTCTATGAAAATTGAAGTTTTTGTTTTTTTGTGGCCCACATAAACTTAAACCTTGTTTATTTGGCCCGTGTTAGCCTTTGAGTTTGACATGCTTGCATTAGATGAAAAGTAGCTACCTCCAGTCCTCAAGGTCCACCAACATGTCAGGTTTTCAGGATATCCCTGCTTCAGCACAGGTGGCTCAGTAATTCTGACTTGAGTTGGCCACCCCTGCATTAGATGCTGAAAACATATCTGCTTCTCTCTGACAGTACTGAATATCATGCTGCATTCAACGTTTCATACCTCTACAAAGCCATGTCTATTACTGTGCGAGATTCAACCTCCCCCTCCCAAAACAAAATAAGACAGAAACATTGAATGCAAAGACGTGTAACCGTCTATAACAATGTTTAGAGCTTGTTTTAATAGATATCATAATACTCATCCTCTTTTCTATAAGATTCAATTTCATTGTTACTGCTATAGATGGTCAGATGCACAATGCACATATATAGAGGAGATTCAATAACCCCATCACACTCCTCACAATAACGTAATACGATTAACATACAGAACGCTCACAAAATGGTTCAAAAGCTTTCGTTTTCTATTCCAATTTTTTTCCCATTCTGTTTTTCAGGAGTGAACTACTTTCTTTCATCAAAAAGTTACGGGTATGTATACAAACGTACAGCTCATTCAGGGTTGTGCTAAATGTACAATGTCCTAAAATATATCTCCAAACATCTATTCATTCTTGAAATATGAAGTTGGAGGAAATAGACTGCCTCTGTCTGCCTGTTGTGTGTGTTCCTTTCATTTGGGGGCTTTCTATACACTTATTGGAAAGAATGTCTGCTTATACTTCTCATTGCAGCTGGATTTCTCGTCCTATTTTGTATGTTTTCTCTCGCCTGTCTGTCCTTTTTGCAACCAGAGCTGTGGTTAAGTTGTTGTTCTTGAATACACTGTTGGTGGTTTTGATTCCAACCTCGGCGTATACCTGCAGTGGGGCACTTTATGGCACTTATACGTGTTGGTCCTACCTAATTACTCCAAGTTCTGACATTATGTCACGCCAGAGTTGTCTGCGTGAGAATGGCTGTGACTTATCATTTGAAACTGAAAGGCCTAGAAAAATAAGCTTCTGCTTCTATATGATGATCATTTATCTCGTGCACTGCAAAGGACAGCTAGTTTATGAAAAGAAGCTGTCTCCTGGAACTCAGCATTGTCTCATTTATCTTTACATATTTTTTGTTAAATGGGCAATCCCGTCTAATTGAATTATAATTTTTTTAAACACAAAATTTACCTGCCAATTCATGCCAATATTGTCTTTGTTCATTTATATTTTTGCTATAGGAACCACTGGTTTTAACAACATTGCTGTCTCTCTTTGTCAAGCTTCAAAATCTTCGGGTGAGTGTAAGGGCTGTTATATGGTGCGTGCGGCCGTGCGCGCGCCTGTTCGAAGGCGCGTGCATATGCCGCATTCTTTTTGTGTGTATACTGTGTATGCTGTGAGCTGTGAATGTACTGTGTTTGTGTGTGTTTGTGTAACGCTCGGCCTGCCCACAAGCCAGACGAGACCCCGGGACTGAGGTGTAAAGGGTAAAACCACACACCTAGCAGCAAACGGGAGCACGGCCGGAGTGTGGAGGTAGCGTAGGTGGTCCGGGTAACAAGAATGTTAAATGATACCGTACTTGACAGCTCCGGTGTAGAAGGGTTAAGTTCATATGCCAAGGGTCGTGGGTTGGAGAGGGCAGCGTAATAGATTGTCCGTAAGCCTGGGTCGTGGAGTGGAGAGAGCAGCGTAGTAGATTGTCCGTGAGCCGTGTCCAAGGGTTGTAGAGGTCAGCAGCGTAGAAAGTCCAAAGTTAGGTCCAAAGGGTTCCAGAGAGCAGCGTAGTAGAGTCCAAAGCAAAAGGTCAAATCCAGGGAGGTCAGCAGAATTTCCAGGGACTGGAGCAAGCACTAAAAAGACAAGAGAGGCCAGGCAACAGCAGACAGCACCAAGGTACATAAGCTATGCAGAGCAAAGAGGAAATGGAGAAGAGGGATTATATAGGGAGCTGGGACCAGTCAGAGAAAGGGGAGTGACGGAGGAGCGGCCCGAAGAAGGACCTAATAGGAGAGCAGAGTGTGAAAGTTTGGGACCAATGGAAGTGAGGGGAGGAACAGAGGGGTGACCTAGGTAAGACCCAGAAAGAGGAGAATTGCTAGAGGTAAAGGGAGTGGTCAGAGTAAGGGGAGGAGAGGAGGGACGGACAAGGGAAGGGACAGAAAGGGAAGGAGAACCTGGGAGGCAAGCCTGATGGGGAAGGGGCGTGCAGGGCATGTGCGTGACGTTCGAGGAGGCGGAGAATGGGAAAGGCGCACCGGAGGGTCCAGGAGCAGACAGAAGAAGGGGAGGAGCAGAGGGACTGACAGGGGAATGGTCAGGTAAGGAAGAAGAAGCGGAGCTGACGGGGCAGGGGCAGAGACGCAAGGAACGTGTGCCGTGTCAGCGGAGGCGGAGTCAGGCGCCAACTAATGGCGACTTGGGTGCGCGCGCCGTAGGGCTGACGCGTGTGGGCAGGAGGTGCGGGGACAGCAGTCAGGAGCGGGCAATGCCGCCGGGGAGCCTGAATGGCCTGGGAAAAAGGTAAGGATGCGCTGGACGCGGGTTTACCCGCAGCGCAGATCCTTACAGTTTGTGTGTGTATGTATGTGTAATTTATTATTTATTTAAAAAAAACATTGGTAAAAATAAAATATTTATTAAATTTGTGCAGACACATACATACATACATACATACATACATACATACATATATATATACACACACACACACACACACACACACACACACACACACACACATACATTCAGCGCCGGTAGCGGCACGAAAAGATGATTTTCCTTCTCTTCCCCGCTGTCTGTCGGCTCCCCGCTCCCCGCCGTGCGCGCGCGGCCCTTGTATAGAAGGGCTGGCTGACCTCGGCCATCTGTAACTGCCGTGCGCGCGCACGGCGTAGCACGCCCCGGCACTATAGAACCAGCCTAACATTATCTTTAGTTTGTTTGTGTTGATGCAGAAAAATGTTTTCGCTGTAATGAAGTCCTATTTTCTTTCTGCAGGAGGATATTGTTAATGATATCACTGCTGAACATATCTCCATCTGGCCAGCATCCGTTCCAAAGTAAGACATCTCCTTTTTCTCACACGCCTCTGGCCTTTCTGCTCTTTACTTTAAGCACAATACTGGGGGATAGAAATACATCTCTTGCTACATGAGGCCACAGGAACTGCCTACCCCTTATCTCCATAGAATCAGGGCTGGCTGCGAATATGGCGGGGCTCGGTGCAGACGTGTGGTGCGGAGCCTCTTGTCTTCTCCTCCGCCATCTCTTCCTGCAGGGTCCCTCGTCATGGTGCCGCGATGTCAAACGGCGTCGCCTTGCCATGGCACGGCGTCACGCTATCTCACATAGTCATGGCAACACGGCGCCATTTGATGTCGCAACGCCATGATGAGGGACCCTGCCGGAAGAGATGGAGAAGGTCAGAGAGTTAGATGCCCCACGCTTTCCTCCGGCAATCAGTTTAATTGTTGTGGGGAAGAGCGCAGGACACCTGCAAGCGCAGGGTTCGGTGCAGTGGCCCCAATGGCGCCGCCATGAAGCCGGCACTGTAAAAGTGATTTACTTTAAGCTCCTCTTCATGTCACTGTAATTGTACATGATTTATTTGGAAATACTATTTTCATCTCTACATAGAAACCTTTGCAGGAGGAGGTATGACATAACTTTTAAAAGCGTTGTTAAATGCGTAGTCTCGTGCACCTCTCTGCCAAGTCTTCTACGAAGATTTTAACCTGATGATTGGAGAAGGGTAACAATGCCGCGCTCAACGGGGAAGTTTCAAGAGCTGGGAAGGGACATGCCACGGCTGGGTTATCACCAGGGCTGGGTTATGGTATTCCGGTGTTGACTGCCATTCAAGTCCATGGCAGGTAATGTTCAATCATGCTGAGATGTCCTGACATTCGAGAGAACCTTGACACCAACTTTTGCATAAAAATGGATTGGTTTGTGGTGTGTCTTTGTACCCTTAGAGTGGACAAATAAACTGGAAGGCTCTTTACCCACCATGGATTGACTGCCTTAGCTTCTCTATTGCTATTACCACTCTTACATTTTGTAAGTAGACACTCTATACGAGCCAAGATTTGGAGTTGAACATTGTCCACCCTGCAATTCTCCTGCACTTAGATTTTCTGTGCTTTTGTGTGTTTCTCCTTTATGCTCCCCCTGGATTTCGTGCATCTAGGCTCTTTAAAAATACATTATATTTTTAAACCAGATTCAACTGTGCAAACCATTGTAATGACCAGTGTGTATGGGACTATAAACGTGCCTGAAAGGAAAGAAACAGCCGTCAAAACAATGAAAATAATTTATTGTGGGTGGATTTGTACGCCAGGCTTTGTAAGTTACATTAGTTTGTTTATTGTTGCTGTTGTCATCTCAGGTAGGTGAAACGGCTGCTACATATTCACAGTCCCTGAAATAATGCGTATCCTTTTATAATCCTGTTTTGTCTGGTAACTAAACACAGTAAAAACATGTAAAGTCTTGTAGCTACAATGTGAACCTCATTTTTACTTGCATACTGCACGGACATTTTGACACCAATGAAATCTAATGCCCCAATGTGAAAATGTGATTTATTTTTTATGTACTATCCATAAAGTCTCACATTTGACGTTGGCAGGTATGGTCATTTGCACAATAGACAGGGGCAAGTATTGGCTGAACTGAGTAACACACTAATGCAGGCCTGCACAACTCCAGACCTCGAGGGCCGCAAACAGGCCAGGTTTTCAGGATATCCCTACTTCAGCACAGCTGGCTCAACTAGTGGCTCAGTATACCTCAGCCACTAATTGAGCCAGCTGTGCTGAAGTAGGGATATCCTGAAAACCTGGCCTGTTTGCGGCCCTCGAGGACTAGAGTTGTGCAGGCCTGCACTAAGGCTTTCTTTTCATCTTTAGCCTCCAGTCCGTGGATTTCGATGCTGTTGCTGTTACAGTGAAGGAATTGGTGAACTATGCATTAACAATAAATTCTAACAACCACTCTTGGCTCATTATTCAGGCAGATATATACTTTGGTGAGTGAAACAAATACATATTTTGTTTTGTACTGCTTTGTCTACTTAAAGCATTCCAAAGTTTGACTTTGTTTTAATTGACACGTTTTATTGCTAACTAGGTATTTTTTGCGCCTGGGTCAAGTTTCACCAACTGCACCCCCATCCCCAATTGTATCATCTGAATGTACGTTTAGTTTCATCTTCACTTTTGGGTTTGTGCCACTTTGACCCCTGCTTAGATAGTTTCTCTTGTTCCCTAATTTTCCACCTCTTGCGAAATTGAACTCCCGATGGACATGTCATCGCCGTGTTTGATGGTTGAACTTCTATGAGGCGTATTCTCAAAGCTCCGAGATCAACGTTCCGTGGGATCTGACCCGGAAGCCCCACTGATGGGAATCGGACGTAGCGGCGATCTCGGAGCTTGGACAAGATGCCCCAAAAAACTCTACTATAAACTGAATTCTGTGCCCACTGTCAGGCTGCACACACTTGATTCACCCTAGTCCTGCCTTCGATAACCGTAATAGCAATGATGTGTGATTGATTAAAAGGACATTAAAGGGGGAAAAAATAACATATAAACTTGTGAATCTTAAAATAATAAATGTTACTAGAAAATATTTGAAACAAAAAACCTAGATATAAAATAGGTATTGTAAATTGTGAAATCCATGTTTTGTGTGGAAGAGGAATGGGAAAGGGAAATTGGAGTAGAGCAGTTGATTACTTGCAATAAAATAAAAGCTTAGAGTTTTTTCATTAAATAAATGTTTCCTGAAAATCCTTGTCGCATTATAATATATACTGTGCATTACCGGACTTCATTTCAACAAATCTTTTTATTTATTTTTTTTGTTCTGTGCGCTATAAACATTCTCTGTTTTATCTATTGCTTTTAGTTCACAACAGACCAATCCATCACCCTTTTTACCTTGGAAAGTCATCTTATTTCCCTGCCCCAAATACTAGATTGTAATCCGTTTTGCACAGGCGGGTAAATGTGCTATGCTTGGAGCTATGTAACGTCTGCTTTATAGAAGGCTGCATTTTACTTGCCTACTATTAGGAAATACATGTTTTTCAATGTGTTTATTTTTTACTTTTAGCTTCCAATCAGTATTCTGCCGCCCTAAACTATTATCTCCAGGCAGGGGCGGTCTGCTCTGACTTTTTCACAAAGCAAGTTCCACCAGATGTGTATACAGATCAGGTGCGTAGAAAATCTGAAACTCCAACATCCAGCTGCAAAAATTACAAACAACAAAACTCTTACAGCGCTATGTGCCCTTCAACTGTGATTTTCTCTTCTTTTTTTTTTTTTACCTCTCTTCCCACCATATCTACTCACCTTTATTTCTGTCAACCGCCCCTCGTGACTAATAACTGCTTTTTTTTTTTTTTTCTGTGCCCTGAGTGTCACATTTAAAGGGGCCATCCCTGATAGCGAACAACAAAAAGTAGTTGGTTTTCTTAAACCTAAAGAAGCATTCTGCGCTCTTACTCCCCCCCCCCCCTGAATCTTATTTGAATCGGTTGAAAACCACTGCACTAGAGAGATTACATTTTAGAAGTGCGATGCGTTGTACTTTCTGTGTGTAACTGTTACACTTTTGTATGTGCAGGTGATTAAAAGAATGATAAAGTGTTGTTCTTTGCTGAACTGCCACACACAAGTAAGTATCTAAAGAGGTTGAAATGAGTTCCCATTTGGTAAAACGGTTTGTAATCCATATTTGCTGGTGGTGTAGATTGGCCTCTTCTCGTCCTCTCTGTTTGTTTGCCAAGCATTGCACTTCTCTTGTAGCAGTAAGGGGATTCAAGTAATCATTCATGTATTTTGTTTTCCTTTTCTTTATATAATGCCTTATTTAGTTGCCGTTTAAAGCAACAACTCATTGATGGCTTCCCTAAAGACATGACTTTCAGTGGTACATAGTCATGTTCATGATTTTTGTATTACCCCTTTACTACAAAACAAATGTATTTGTTTATTCTGATATCTCGGTGTATACATTCAAACCTTGAGATTATAGGAAACAAGGGTGAAGCCGATTTGTAAATTAAATGGCTACATTTATAAACACACTTTCTTCGCACTTGCTCCTTTTTCTACACTATAAATTTCCCCTCAACTCCGCCCTTTCATGCCAAACACTACTACTCCTCACTCAGCAACACTCACAAATCCAATCCACGAGGCTCGAACGCTTGTAACATATCAACTACTTGTTGGTCCAATTATGTTACAGTTACATATACAGTAGTTACATAGTAGATGAGGTTGAAAAAAGACATAGGTCCATCAAGTTCAACCTATGCTAAATTTAGACAGCAGATACTTTATCCTATATCTATACTTACTTATTGATCCAGAGGAAGGCAAATAAAAACCCCATTAAGGGGATAAATTAATTCCTTCCTGACTCCAAGAATTGGCAATCGGATTAATCCCTGGATCAACATCCTTCCCATGTATACATATTTGGTATATCCCTGTATACCTTTCCCATCTAAGAATATGTCCAACCTTTTTTTTGAACAAATCGATTGTATCTGCCATTACAGTCTCCATGGGTAATGAATTCCACATTTTAACTGCCCTTACTGTAAAGAACCCTTTCCTTTGTTACTGGGGAAATTTCCTTTCCTCCAACCGTAAGGGATGGCCCCGAGTCCTTTGTACTGCCCGTGGGATGAATAGTTCTTTTGAAAGCTCCTTGTATTGTCCCCGAATATATTTATATATAGTTATCATATCCCCTCTTAGACGCCTCTTTTCTAATGTAAATAAATCTAATTTAGCTAGCCTCTCCTCATAAGTTAGATTGTCCATCCCCTTTATTAATTTGGTGGCTCTTCTCTGGACTCTCTCTAGTTCCATAATGTCTTTTCTTAGGATTGGTGCCCAAAATTGTACTCCATTTTCAAGGTGTGGTCTTACTAATGCTTTATAAAGGGGCATAATTATGTTTACTTCCCTTCCAACCATTGCCCGTTTAATGCAAGATAAGATCTTGTTTGCCTTTGCAGCTACTGCATGACATTGGGCACTATTGCTAAGCCTGCTGTCTACAAGCACTCCTAAATCCTTCTCCATCAAGGATTCCCCCAATATATCTCCATTTAATTTGTACGTCGCCTTTTTATTCTTGTATCCCAAATGCATAACCTTACATTTATCTGTATTAAACCTCATCTGCCATTTACCTGCCCACGTTTCCAGTCTTTCCATGTCCTTCTGAAGAGAAATTACATCCTGCTCTGATTCTACTACCTTACACAATTTAGTATCATCAGCAAAGATGGAGATTTTGCTCTTGATCCCAACCTCAAAGTCATTAATAAACAAGTTAAAAAGCAGGGGTCCCAGTACCGTCCCTGAGGTACTCCACTCACGACTTTAGCCCAACCTGAAAAAGTTCCATTTATGACAACCCTCTGTTGTCTGTCCTTCAATCCAGGTGCATATATTATTACTGAGTCCAATTTTCTTTATTTTGTACGCCAACCTCTTGTGTGAAACCGTATCAAAAGCCTTTGCAAAATCTAAGTAGACCACATCAACTGCATTACTCTGGTCTAAATTCCTACTTACCTCCTCAAAGAAACAAATAAGGTTAGTTTGGCAAGATCTATCCTTCATAAATCCATGCTGACTATTACTAATAATTTTATTTTCCATTAGGTATTCCTCAATATTATCCCGTATTAAACCTTCAAGTAGTTTGCCTACTATTGAAGTTAGGCTTACAGGTCTGTAATTTCCCGGTTGTGATCTAGCTCCCTTTTTAAATATAGGCACCACATCTGCTTTACGCCAATGTTGTGATACTGAGCCTGTGGAAATGGAGTCCTTGAATAATAAATATAATAGTTTGGCTGTTACTGAGCTTAACTCCTTGAGAACTCTTGGATGTATGCCATCGGGGCCAGGTGCCTTATTTACTTTAATTTTTTCAAGTCGCTTATGAACTTCTTCCTCAGTTAACCAATTGTTCATTAATATGGAGGTTGTGGCTTCCTCCTGCGGCACTACTATTGAACTTGATTCTTCCCTGGTAAACACAGAGGCAAAGAATTTGTTTAATACCTCTGCTTTTTCCTTATCTCCAATAATCTGCCTACCCATCTCACACTGAAAGGGTCCTATATTTTCTTTTCTCATTTTTTTGTTATTAAGGTACTAAAGAACTTTTTAGGGTTGACCTTACTTATGTTTGTATGTCTTTATTTATATAGTGCAATTAATGTACATAGCGCTTCACAGTAATACACGTGACAATCATATAAATACCAAATAATACAAATAACATGTAATGGAAAGAACTGCGTCAGACATAAAAGTAACATTTAGGAAAAGGAGTCCCTGCTCCGAAGAACTTACAATCTAATTGGTAGTTAGGAAGAATGTACAGAGACAGTAGGAGGGCATTCTGGTAATGTGTCTGCAAGTGGCCAAGGTTTATGTATGAGGTGTATAGTATCAGTCACGGAGCTACTCCTATGCCTCGTTAAGCAGGTGTGTTTTAAGGTGGGTCTGAAAGGTGGATAGAGAGGGTGCTAGTCGGGTTTTGAGGGAAGTGCATTCCAGAGGTGTGGGGCAGTGAGAGAGAGAGAGAGAGAGGTTTAAAGCGGGAGAGGGCTTTAGATACAAAGGGGGTAGAGAGAAGACATCCCTGAGCAGAAAGCAAGAGTCAGGAAGGTGTATAGCGAGAAATTAGGGCTGAGATGTAAGGATGGGCAGAAGAATGTAAAGCTTTAAAAGGGAGGAGGAGAATTTAGTGTGTGATACAGGATTTTATACGAAGCCAGGAGAAGGATTTCAGCAGGGGAGAAGCTGAGACAGATTTAGGAAAGAGTAGAGTGATTCTGGCAGCAGCGTTTAGAATAGATTGTAGGGGAGGCAGGAAGGCCGGGCAGCAGGAGGTTACAGTAATCGAGACAGTATCATACCAGCTTTCCTTTCCTACATGTCTTTTCTCTGTATTTGACTTCCTCCTCCGGCCTTCTCCCACTTCCCATCCTTCCACCACTTCTCAATCCTTTGCCGACCACTTTAAAGGAGCAATCCAACCCTGCGACATGTATTTTTAAAAATATATATATATACAATTGAAGCAGGGGGTCTCCGGAGCTGAACCCTGTTCATTTCCGCTCCGGGGACCCCCTACTTCCGGAGATACTTGCCTCCGAAGTAGGTGCCAGTAGATGCTCTGGCTCAGCAAGCAGGGCTTTAATGTTTTTAAAGCTCCTGCATCACATGGGCCAATAAGAAGCCGCACCAATGATATCACGGCTTCCTATTGGTCCGCAGGGTGGGAAATCTCGAAAGAACCAACATATTGTGAACCCTGGAAGCCAAGTGGAGCAGCTTCTGGCACCTAATTCGCAGGTAAGTATCTCCAGAAGCTGGTGTCCCCGGAGCTGACATTAACGGGGTTCAGCTCAAGAGCCCCCCTGCTTCATATACACTATATATATATAGGAAACCAGGTGTC